>NC_059222.1:12831518-13131518 GCF_020615455.1 Coregonus clupeaformis | reverse complement strand
CACTGACTGGATAAACTTTCCTTAGGTCCACTATAAGCCTGACAAGTAGCAACATCTTTATTCCTTAGCGATTTACTAGTAGTGGTTTAAAGCATTTAAACAGGCTTGTTGTTCTGCATCTGTGTATGTATGACCTGTTAAGAGCTGGTCAATGGATTGATAAAGCGAAGTACTCTGGAGACATAAAGCTGACAGACACAGAGCTGGAAGGAGTAGTGGCCATCTTGCAGAACACACACTCCCTGGACAGCTGTGTCTACTCTATCTCAGTCTGTGCATCCAGCACACACACACACACACACACACACACAAACCTGCGCACACACAAACACACACACACACCCATGCACACACATGTTGGTACGCACACACACGCACACACACACAACAATGCGCATGCACATTGGCACAAACACATGCGCACACACGCACACACATACACAGGCTGATCCCTTAAACGTTATGAATGCCTCCTTGGCTCTCCCAAACATGTTTGTTTTCCTACGCCACCAGTCTCAGAGTAGACAGTCACGGGTAGACAGAAGATAAGAAGGCAAGGCTTACTGTTATGTGTTGTTTTCATATCTAAACAGTTTTTTCTGCCCTGTAACCAGATATGGGTCTGGAGTATGGACACCGTCTGTTTCCCAAATGGCACCCTATTTCGTATATACTGCACTACTTTTGACCAGGGCCCATAGGGTGCCATTTGGGCGCAGCCATAGTGTTTTGTTGTGTGGAGGCGCCTCGACCACCCCTGGTCCCTCTCAGTGGGGCTGCTGCAGGGCTATCCAGGGCTATCCATCAGGCCTGTCAGTGGCCCAACGGCCCCCTCGCTCCAGTTACCACAGACACATCTGCAGAAAATACGCCGTGAAATTGTGTGGCTCCTGCCTTACCACCGGGGCTAACTCTAACCCACCGGGGCCATCTGCCCCCCTCCCAACCCCTCGCAGCGCTGCGATGCCCCTCTCTCGCCCCCCTCATTGGCCTCCCTCAGCCCAGGGACTGCTTGCGTCACTGGGGTTAGCTCTACCCAGCATGCTCCTTCTCCTCTTCTTCCTCCACTTGGTTATTAGTTTTCCACATTGAACAAACATAACACAAACTTGCACTATTTTTACATAGAATCTAATAAAATCACATTTTTATTGTCATATGCTTCGTAAACAACAGGTGTAGACTAACAGGGAAATGCTTACTTAAGGGCCCATCCCAGCAATGCAGAATACAATAAAATATCAATAATAATAATAATAATAGAGAAAAAATAATTGGAAGACACAATGATAACTTAGCTATATACACAGGGTACCAGTAACGAGTCAATGTGCAGAGGTACGAGGTATTTGAGGTAGATACTGTTGAAGTCGCAAGTTTACATACACCTTAGTTTTTCACAATTCCTGACATTTAATCCTAGTAAAAATTCCCTGTCTTAGGTCAGTTAGGATCACCACTTTATTTTAACAATGTGAAATGTCAGAATAATAGTAGAGAGAATTATTTATTTCAGCTTTTATTTCTTTCATCACATTCCCAGTGGGTCAGACGTTTACATACACTCAATTAGTATTTGGTAGCATTGCCTTTAAATTGTTTAACTTGGGTCAAACATTTTGGGTAGCCTTCCACAAGCTTCCCACAATAAGTTGGGTGAATTTTGGCCCATTCCTGCTGACAGAGCTGGTGTAAGTGAGTCAGGTTTGTAGGCCTCCTTGCTCGCACACGCTTTTTCAGTTCTGCCCACATATTTTCTATAGGGTTGAGGTCAGGGCTTTGTGATGGCCACTCCAATACCTTGACTTTGTTGTCCTTAAGCCATTTTGCCACATCTTTGGAAGTATGCCTGGGGTCATTGTCCATTTGGAAGACCCATTTGCGACCAAGCTTTAACTTCCTGACTGATGTCTTGAGATGTTGCTTCAATATAATTTTCCTTCCTCATGATGCCATCTATTTTGTGAGGTGCACCAGTCCCACCTGCAGCAAAGCACCCCCACAGCATGATGCTGCCACCCCCGTGCTTCACTGTTGGGATGATGTTCTTCGGCTTGCAAGCAGCCCCCTTTTTCCTCCAAATATAACAATGGTCATTATGGCCAAACAGTCCTATTTTAGTTTCATCAGACCAGAGTACATTTCTCCAAAAAGTACGATCTTTGTCCCCATGTGCAGATACAAACCGTAGTCTGGCTTTTTTATGGCGGTTTTGGAGCAGTGGCTTCTTCCTTGCTGAGCGGCCTTTCAGGTTATGTCGATATAGGACTCGTTTTACTGTGGATATAGATACTTTTGTACCTGTTTCCTCCAGCAAGGTCCTTTGCTGTTGTTCTGGGATTGATTTGCACTTTTCGCACCAAAGTACGTTCATCTCTAGGAGAAAGAACGCGTCTCCTTCCTGAGCGGTATGACGGCTGCGTGGTCCCATGGTGTTTATACTTGTTTTACAGATGAACGTGTACCTTCAGGCGTTTGGAAATTGCTCCCAAGGATGAACCAGACTTGTGGAGGTCTACAATTTATTTTCTGAGGTCTTTTGATTTTCCCATGATGTCAAGCAAAGAGGCACTGAGTTTGAAGGTAGGCCTTGAAATACATCCACAGGTACACCTCCAATTGACTCAAATGATGTCAATTAGCCTATCAGAAGCTTCTAAAGCCATGACATCTTTTTCTGGAATTTTCTAAGCTGTTTAAAGGCACAGTCAACTTAGTGGATGTAAACTTCTGACCCACTGGAATTGTGATACAGTGAATTATAAGTGAAATAATCGGTCTGTAAACAATTGGTGGAAAAATTACTTGTGTCATGCACAAAGTAGATGTCCTAACCGACTTGCCAAAACTATAGTTTGTTAACAAGAAATTTGTGGAGTGGTTGAAAAACAAGTTTTAATGACTCCAACCTAAGTGTATGTAAACTTCCGACTTCAACTGTAGGTAGGGGTAAAGTGACTATGCAACAGGGTAGATAATAGACAGTAGCAGCAGTGTATGTGATGAGTGTGTAATTGTGTGTGTGTGTGTGTGTGTGTGTGTTTGTGTGTGTGTGTCTGAGTGTGTGTGTGTATGTGTTGGAGTGTCAGTGCAAGTATGTGTGAGTGTGCAGTATGTGTGAGTGAGTGTCCAGTGTGTGTGGAAAAAGGGTCATTGCAGATAGTCCGGGTAGCTATTTGGTTAACTATTTAGAAGTCTTATGGCTTGGGGGTAGAAGCTGTTCAGCCTTTTGGTCCCAGACTTAGCGCTCAGGTACTGTTTGCCATGCAGTAGCAGAGAAAACAGTCTATGTCTTGGGGTGCTGGAGTCTTTGACAATTTTCAGGGCCTTCCTTTGACACCGCCTGGTATAGATGTCCTGGATGGCAGGGAGTTCGACGCCTGTGATATACTGGGCCGTACGCACTAACCTCTGTAGTGCCTTGCGGTCGTAGTCTGAGCAGATACCATACCAAGCGGTGATGCGGCCAGTCAAGATGCTCTCAATGGTGCAGCTCTAGAACTTTTTGAGGATCTGAGGTCCACTGACAAATATTTTCAGCCTCCTGAGGGGAACGAGGCGTTGTCGTGCCCTCTTCACGACTGTGTTGGTGTGTTTGGACTATGATAGGTCCTTAGCGATGTGGACACAGAGGAACTTGAAGCTGATTGAATCCTGATTTTGCTGTGCCAAGGCTCTTCAGATGTAGCACTAAGCTGCAATTTTCCTGATTTCCAAATTCAGTGCTGAAAGACAAGCCGTCATCCACTCATTCCTCCCAACTTTATTCTCTCAAAGTATACATTGGACTTTTGAATGAAGTCTCATCTGTTATTTTAGCTACATCAGAGTTTCAGCACCAGGCCAGTATGGTCCTGCCACTAGCTGCACTCATTCACCCTGTATGCTGTTTGGGTGTGTTTGAGTGTGAAAAAGTTTCTCATTACTGACTGAAACCACCATAATGTTCTGTATAGTGTGAATGCAGTTTCTTTCTTGCCCTTCCTTGTCCTAAACAATATAACTGTGGTGATAGGGGGGCCATTCCATTGCCATTTGTCCTAAAACATGAGCAAACTAAAACGGTGGTGGGGAAATTGTATATTTTTTACCTTTTCACTTTGTTTGGCTGAATTACATTTTTTTGTGTCCGACCTTGAGACTCAAATTACCCTCCTAATGACCAGAGTGTCAAATCCTCCCCAAAGCAAACTACTGAAGCATCACAGAGTGATATTTGGAGGTGATCTTTGCTATGGCACCGATACAGAACCTCCACCATAGAATGGTCCATCCATTACAGACCCATTGACTTGAATGGGGATACCCATTCTATTAATTATATTTCTATGTCCACATTCCACACAGGGAAACGTTCATCCTCTAATAGAGTCGCCCTAATTGAATAATATTCTCCGGTAATGAATTTAACAGATTTGGTGTGAGACACTGCTTCCTCCCTGCGACAGACAGACAGGTTTGATCTGGTTTGGGATCCTGAGTCCAGAGAAGACCAATTACACACCACACAACTCTTCCAGCCAATGAGAAATAACTGCCAGCCATTTTTACTGCCTTTACTACCTCTGAGGGGAGAGAGAGAGAGAGAGAGAAAAAGAGAGAAAAAGAGAGAAAAAGAGAGAGACAGAGAGAAATGCAAGAAAAAGAGAGACACTGAGAGAGAGTAATGAAACAATCGCCTCCTTATATCAAGTCACATTGGAACATTCTTGCCATTTTACACCGCCTATATTTTTAGGGAGGCTCAGGAAAGGCAATCTAGTCTTGCTGCAGGCACTGCACTGACTGACTGACTGGAAAGTCAAGCCAGCCTCGATGCTAAACCAGCACATCCTGAACCTATTCAGCACTCAAATTCCCCTCACGCTCCAATCTGAATGTTATGAGAATACTTGCCCTTAACACTTAACAGGGTTAGGCATTTTTATTATTTATTTCTTAAATAGTCTGTGTTTGAGCTGGAATAGGAGAGCCCTCCTGGGGTGTCCCCCCCTGTCCTCCCCCTGCTCAGTTGTCCCCCCTGTTGGGGGGGCTTGGCTCCCCTAGCTCCCCTGGCCACAGCCCTCTCTGGCTCTCTCTCGGGCTGATGTTTGTGGTTTAGTAACTGGATCGACCCGCTCCGTCCTAACCAAACACTGGGGTAAACCTAATCCAAATTTACTGTCTGGATAAATAGAAGTCTAATTCTCATTTCCTCTGTGCATTGTTAGATAGTTTTTCTTATCGGCTTAGACGTCTGCGGTGTAAAAGTATGCAGAGGGATTTTCGGCTCCAAGTGTTGTTGTGATGTTTTATGATTTATATCAGAGAAAATCATGTCGGTTAATTTGCTATTCTTATAATTCCAGGGAACCACAGCATGATATTTTCCTCAAGACACAGGAGAGTGAGAAAAAAATTATACAATATAGCAAATTTTTTGATTAAAATGCAATAGAAAATGATGTACGATATGACAGCCAACAGATATATTAGGGTGAAGTGGCATAGAAAAACCAGATTAGTGTTTAAGGAGGAGAAAGTAACACATGATATGGTCTCTGTCCCAAATGGCACCATTTTCCCTCCATAGTGTACTACCTTTGACCAGTGCCTATAGGGCTCTAGTCAAAAGTAAGGCACTATATTGGGCACTATATAGGGAATATTGTGCCATTTGGGACAGAGATATGGTATGGAGATGGCTGGTCCAGAATGTTTACCACGACAAAACCCCTGTATTTTTTCTGTCGGACCCAGCTTGCCATCTTCAGTGTCTGGACCCCTCTAATTGGGCTAGCAGACTGAAAGCTCCCAAGCTGTTTTAATCTTCCCTTTGCCTTAGTAACATGCATTGTGACTATAATGAATAAATGTCTACCCAGTAGATTCTACCCCCCCAACTTCTCTCCTATAGATCACTGTCTGTGTCTGTCACACATACACATTCTTCAGTTCTAAACACCCCCACCCCGGAACACACACACACACACACACACACACACACACACACACACACACACACACACACACACACACACACACACACACACACACACACACACACACACACACACACACACACACACACACACACACACACACACACACACACACACACCACTCCTCTTTATGAGAGTCCATTCCTTTGAACTGCCAGAGCCCGCCCAATGATTCGTCACAGCCAAGTATTTTTCTTCCCCCTTCCTCCATACAACTGAAGTAACTGCAGTCCACTTGTTACCGGGATCCCTGTCTGCACCTGTCAATCAAACTGTGTAAGGTGTCAGAGGGGGCCTCCTCCTCACCCCTACAGCCCCGCCCACCTCCGCCACCCTCTAAATCATTGTAACGCCCCTCTCTCTACCTCCTCCCACCTCCCCTCTCTCTCTTCATCTCCCCTCTCTCTCCTCGTCTGTCCACCTACTCTGTCAGACATTGCACCTCCTGAGTAACTGTGTATAAATAATCAGGCAGGTGCAGGGACAGCTATCAAAACAATCTAACTCAATCTAACAATCTAACCCCAAAGGATCAGAAATGTTCCTTTTGCTAACATTTTCTTCTTGGAAAAATGAACACAAACTGGGCATAAATGACATTTTGGGCAAGAAAACGAAGCGCTTGATTTGATGAGAAAATCCTCTGCTTCATGCTATGGCCGTTCTCTCTTTGGCCCGTCTCCCATGTGCAATGCCATTCGTTCTGCTTTCCCAATGGTTACCGTCCGTGAACGTGGTTTGTGCCGCTGCCCTGCGTGCACATCGTAAAAATGCCATGGAATGCCAGTGAAAAGTCTTGGGTTTCCTTCTTTTTTGGGGGGGCTCAAAACTCCAACCATAAAAAACTAATCTTACCTCCGGTTCTTTGTCAAGTGATATGGTCATTGGTCGAATGCATTTAGACGGACTGGAACTCATGGCAATGCAACAAACAATAACAATAACAAATCATCTGGTAGATGGAAAAAGGAACCAGGAATTAATATGTTTCCTTTCCCCCTTTAGTGTGTGTGCTTTGCATGCTATCCCACAACATGACCAAAACTGGACAGTTTTTCCAAGCACACAAGTTTCCATTCCACTACATACATTATACAAAAGTATGTGGACACCCCTTCAAATTAGTGGATTCGGTTATTTCAGCCACAGTTGTTGCTGACAGGTGTATAAAATCGAACACACAGCCATGCAATCTCCATAGACAAACATTCGCAGTAGAATGGCCTTACTGAAGAGCTCAGTGACTTTTAACGTGGTATTGTCATAGGATGCCACCTTTCGAACAAGTCAGTTTGTCAAATTTCTGCCCTGCTAGAGCTGCCCCGGGTGAACTGTAAGTGCTGTTATTGTGAAGTAGAAACGTCTAGGAACAACAACCGCTCAGCCGCAAAGTGGTAGGCCACACAAGCTCACTGAACAGGACCACCGAGTGCTGAAGCGCGTAGTGCGTAAAAATCGTCTGTCCTCGGTTGCAACACGGAAGCAAAAGTTATTTAGCTACCTAAGAATAGTAAAACCCCCTTTACTGGCTCAAATAGCCGACCAATCAGCCTGTTACCAACCCTTAGTAAACTTTTGGAAAAAATGGTGTTCGACCAGATACAGTGCTATTTTACAGTAAACAAATTGACAATAGATTTTCTGCACGCTTATAGCGAAGGACATTCAACAAGCAAAGCACTTACACAAATGACTGATGATTGGCTGAGAGAAATTGATGATAAAAAGATTGTAGGGGCTGTTTTGTTAGACTTCAGTGTGGCTTTTGACAGTATCGATCATAGTCTGCTGCTGGAAAAACCTATGTGTTATGGCTTTACACCTCCTGCTATATTGTGGATAAAGAGTTACCTGTCTAACAGACAACAGAGGGTGTTCTTTAATGGAAGCCTCTCCAACATAATCCAGGTAGAATCAGGAATTCCCCAGTGCAGCTGTCTAGGCCCCTTACTTTTTTCAATCTTTACTAACGACATGGCACTGGCTTTGAGTAAAGCCAGTGTGTCTATGTACGCGGATGACTCAACACTATACACGTCAGCTACTACAGTGACTGAAATGACTGCAACACTTAACACAGAGCTGCAATTAGTTTCAGAGTGGGTGGCAAGGATTAAGTTAGTCCTAAATATTTCTAAAACTAAAAGCATTGTATTTGGGACAAATCATTCACTAAACCCTAAACCTCAACTAAAACTTGTAATAAATAATGTGGAAATTGAGCAAGTTGAGGTGACTAAACTGCTTGGAGTAATCCTGGATTGTATTACAACAGTAGCTAAGATGGGGAGAAGTCTGTCCATAATAAAGTGTTGCTCTGCCTTTTTAACAACACTATCAACAAGGCAGGTCATACAGGCCCTAGTTTTGTCGCACCTGGACTACTGTTCAGTCGTGTGGTTAGGTGCCACAAAAAGGGACTTAGGAAAATTGGCTCAGAACAGGGCAGCACGGCTGGCCCTAGGATGTACACAGAGAACATTAATAATATGCATGTCAATCTCTCCTGGCTCAAAGTGGAGGAGAGATTGACTTCATCACTACATGGATTTATGAGAGGTATTGACATGTTGAATGCAATGAGCTGTCTGCTTGAACTACTTACACACAGCTCGGACACCCATGCATACCCCACAAGAAACAGACTATGGGAGGCGCACAGTACTACATAGAGCCTACATGGAACTCTATTCCACATCAAGTTACTGATGCAAGCAGTAAAATTAGATTTAAAAAACAGATAGAAATACACCTTATGGAACAGTGGGGACTGTGAAGCAACACAAAGGCACAGACACATGCATACACGATAACATACGCACTTTATTCAAACGTACACATGGATTTTGTACTGTAGATATGTGGTAGTGGTGGAGTAGGGGCCTGAGGGCACACAGTGTGTTGTGAAATCTGTGAATATAGTGTAATGTTTTTAAAATTGTATAACTGCCTTAATTTTGCTGGACCCCAGGAAGAGTAGCTGCTGCCTTGGCGGATAATGGGGATCCATAATAAATACAAATACAAATACAAGAACGTTACCTGCCCCAATGCATAGTGTCAGCTGTAAAGTTTGGTGGAGGAGGAATAATGGTCTGGGGCTGTTTTTCATGGTTCAGGCTAGGCCCCTTAGTTCCAATGAAGGGAAATCTTAACGCTACAGTGTACAATGACATTCTAGACAATTTTATGCTTCAAATTCTATGGCAAAAGTTTGGGGAAGACCCTATCTTGTTTCAGCATGACAATGCCCCCGTGCACAAGCGAGGTCAATACAGAAATGGTTTGTCGAGATCGGTGTGTAAGAACTTGACTGGCCTGCACAGAGCCCTGACCTCAACCCCATCGATCACCTTTGAGATGAATTGGAACACCGACTGTGAGCCAGGCCTTATCGCCCAACATCAGTGCCCAACCTCACTAATGCACGCACGCACACACACACAAACACAAATGGATTAAGAGTGTATTTCTTTACATATGTACACCAGCCGGCCGGCCACGGTGTCTTATTCTATTGTGTATTTCTCAGGTTTATGTGGTTTCTTTCAACCACAGAGCCGAAACGTGATCGACAGCAAAGTAAACACAGGTTGAAACAGCAGTGTATCCCTTTCCAGCTGACATCATGTTGCTGTATATGTAGCTGTGTACTGGCTAGCATACAGTGGGATGGAAACGCAATACAGGATCCAGGGGGGGTTAAGAGGGAGTGAAGGGGGGTGGGATAAATAGCCCATGTAGTGAATAGAGACTGGATAGGAAGGACAATACTCCTCCTGCTGAAGCTCAGGGCTGGATTAATGCAGGGGCTTACCGGGGCTGAAGCCCCTGGGCCCAGGCCCGTAGCCAAGAGGCAGCAAAACAAATAATAAAAAAATTACAATAATCATTGAAATATACACAGTATAAATGATATATATTGTACATGTAGTGTATATATATATATATATATATATATATTTTTATAGCAACTGCCAACCACAGGAGGATTCAGTAACACGCTCTCAATGAGTGTAGACAGCCTGCTGCCGCTCTGCTAATCATCAGATGGGGGGAGGAGTGGAGGTAGGGGGCCCACGTGGGTTACTGGGAGGCCCTGCCTTGATTGGATAACTGATTCATAAAATACAAATAAAAAACGGCATAATAAATAAATGTAACTGGTCAATTGTGTGAGTCAGGGGCTGGTCCCAAGCCCAACCACAGGAGCCCACTCTCAATGTTCAAAATACACCAGAGAGCATAATTTGGCCACAGAGGACCAATCGTTAAAAAAAAAGAACAGTGCAGACATGTAACCGCTAAAATAAACGAAACACCAACATAAAGTGTCTTAAAAGGGTGTTGCCAGAACAGATTCTACAAGTGGACCTAAACCATGCCAGGACAATGAACCCGACACCATAACATATACTTTGTATCCATCATTTACTCAAGTGTTTCCTTTATTTTGGCAGTTACCGGTTGCCTACAGTCGGGAAGGCCACAAATTGGGCAGCATGCACGCCATATATACAGCTCGTTGCATTGTGGCCATAGACATATAATCCATACAAGGGTATTGGAACCTCTTAACCTGTTAAACTCATGGGTACTTTAGCAATGCCTGCCGGTCCTGACTTGAATGGAAACTGCCAACTATGGATTATATTTCTATGGTTGTTTGCAGCTGCCTGTTTGCCTTCTGAATATTTCTAAATACAATCGCGGAAAAAGCACATAGTTTGGAAAGCAAATGCTTACTGCTGAAAAGAGAAGACTAATCTGGCTGTAGAACCAATAGAACCAAATTTTTCTCAACAACTCCCAATTTTTTGCAAACAGCAGCACTGAACAAAAATATAAACACAACATGTAACCATTTCAAAGATTGTAATGAGTTACAATTCATATAAGGAAATCAGTCGATTGAAATAAATTCATTAGGCTCTAATCTATGGATTTCACATGACTGGGAATACAGATGTGCATCTGTTGGTCACAGATATCTTAAAAAAAAGGTAGGGGCATGGATCAGAAAACCAGCCAGTATCTGGTGTGACCACCATTTGCCTCCAGCAGCACGACACATTTCCGTTGCATAGAGTTGATCAGGCTGTTGATTGAGGCCTGTGGAATATCGTCCCACTCCTCTTCAATGGCTGTGCAAAGTTGCTGGATATTGGCGGGAACTGGAACACGCTGTCGAACACGTCGATCCAGAGCATCCCAAACAGCTCAATGGGTGACATGTCTGGTGAGTATGCAGGCCATGGAAGAACTGGGACATTTTCAGCTTCCAGGAATTGGGTACAGATCCTTGCGACATGGGGCCGTGCATTATCATGCTGAAACATGAGGTGATGGCGGCGGTTGAATGGCACGACAATGGGCCTCAGGATCTCATCACAGTATCTCTGTTCATTCAAATTGCGATAGATCAAATGCAATTGTGTTCGTTGTCCATAGCTTATGCCTGCCCATACCATAACCCCACCGCCACCATGGGGCACTCTGTTCACAATGTTGACATAAGCAAACCGCTCACCCACACAACTCCATACATGCTGTCTGCCATCTTCCTGGTACAGTTGAAACCGGGATCCATCCGTGAAGAGCACTCTTCTCCAGCATGCCAGTGGCCATCGAAGGTGAACATTTGCCCACTGAAGTTGGTTATGACGCCCAACTGCAGTCAGGTCAACTCAAGACCCTGGTGAGGACGACGATCACACAGATGAGCTTCCCTGAGATAGTTTCTGAGTTTGTGCAGAAATTATTTGGTTGTGCAAACCCAGTTTCATCAGCTGTCCGGGTGGTTGGTCTCAGATGATCCCGCAGGTGAAGAAGCTGGATGTGGAGATCCTGGGCTGGCGTGGTTACACGTGGAATGCGGTTGTGAGGCCGGTTGGACGTACTGCCAAATTCTCTAAAACGTCGTTGGAGGCAGCTTATGGTAGATAAATTAACATTCAATTCTCTAGCAACAACTCTGGTGGACATTCCTGCAGTCAGCATGCCAATTGCACTCTCCCTCAAAACTTGAGACATCTGTGGCATTGTGCTGTGTGAAAGAACTGCACATTTTAGAGTGGCCTTTTATTGTCCCCAGCACAAGGTGCACCTGTGTAATGATCATGCTGTTTAATCAGCTTCTTGATATGCCACACCTGTCAGGTGGATGGACTATCTTGGCAAAGGAGAAAGGGTTAAGTGGACTGCCTACTACCCCATTCAAGCATCTGTATATGGTCTAATCTTTATGCTCTCTCTCCATCTCTCTCTCTTTCTCTCCCCATCTCTTTCTCTCCCCATCTCTCTCTCTCTCTCTCTCTCTCTCTCTCTCTCTCTCTCTCTCTCTCTCTCTCTCTCTCTCTCTCTCTCTTTCTTTCCACCCCCCCCATTCTCTCTCGATCCCTTCTCTTCCTCTCCCTCTCTCTCTCAAAACCCTCCATGTTTCATGATGCCTTACCCCATGGTTACCTTTGGTAAAATGCTGACTTCACACTACCGCCCTCAAAAACATGTTTTGCCCCTAAGACTAACATTGCTTATGATCGCTAATGAACCTTTTCTTCATACCTAATCACCAATAGTCACTCCAGGGGGCCAATCATTATTAATACACTAGATAAATAATTCCCATACCCCAAATTGAATATTCAGCACTTCTTCTGATTAAAGGTAGATTTAGTGCAGTTCTTTGTAACTAAATTAAAGAGTAAGAAAAAGACCGGAAGGCTCATAGGCGGAATCACAAATGGCACCCTATTCCCTATCTAGTGCACTTCTTTTGATCTGGGCCCATAGGGCTCTTGTCAAAAGTATTGCACCATATAGGGAATAGGGTGCCATTTGGGAAAACCACATAGTCTGAAAAAGTTTTCCAACACCCGGATGCAGGAGTGCTTGTGGCCATATTGATGCAGTTTCGCTGACTCTGCAATAGCTCATTCTGTCTGGTACACCTAGCTACACCTATGCTCCCCTCAGGCTCTATTCAAAGGAGTGCTTAACTTGGTCGTTGGCTGCTGTGTGCTATGACGGTTTAGCCCTGTACACGCTGATGATTAAGGGCAGACGGTCCCATTATATGTTAGCACTTTATTCTCCTTGAGAGGTCCAGAGTCTTAGCATGTCTTCAGTGATATCACAATGATTCTCTCACATAGAGCTTGAGTCCATGAGGTTTCCTATGAGGTGATCTTGGCTGGGCAACATGGGGGGGTAGCTGGCAAGGAGGGGCCTACATGCACAATGGGGAGACACACCTGGCTGGCCTTAAAATGGGCCATGCTGCTGGGAGGAAGGGAAGGCAGATAAGCCTGGAGTGGCAGAGGAAGAGGGGACTGTGTCTTTCCCAGAGTCCCAGAGGGCCATGGAGGCAGGGCCGGCGTTATGGGCAGGCCTTAGAGGGCCTGGCCCGCCCTACCGCACCTCCTTGCCTGTCCAAATAAAGTATTGAAAATATTGATAATTTATTTGACCGAGACACACACTGACAGAAAGACGCATCAATCTCAGATAAAGCATTGGCGTGAGTGAAAAAGCACCTCTCTGTCTCAGTATGTGTAGATCATGTCCACCAGAGCTGTTGCCAGAGAATGTAATGTTCATTTCTCTACCAACGTCATTTTAGAGAATTTGGCAGTATGTCCAACCGGCCTCACAACCGCAGACCACGTGTAACCACGCCAGCCTAGGACCTCCACATCCGGCTTCTTCACCTGGGGGATTGTCTGAGACCAGCCACCCGGACAGCTGATGAAACTGAGGAGTATTTTAGCCTGTTATAAAATATAATAATTCTGATTGGCTGGGCCTGGCTCCCCAGTGGGTGGGACAGGCTCCCAAGTGGGTGGGCTTATGCCCTCCCAGGCCCATCCATGGCTCCGCCCCTGCCCAGTCATGTATAATCCATAGATTAGAGCCTAATAAATGTATTACAATTGACTGATTTCCTTATATGAACTGTAACTCAGTAAAATCGTTGAAATTGTTGCGTTTATATTTTTGTTCAGTATAATTACTCCTGTTAAATAAAATCATTCAAAATACTTCACCAGAGAACATAACTCCGCCACAGAGGATCATTAGGTTCTTTAAAAAAAATAGCTGTGGATTGTTTCAAATCACAAGCACGTAGGCCTATTTGGACAGCATGCGTGGCAATAGGCCTAGCTGATTATTGAGTTGTGGCTGTCAGTGAAAAGCATTTAAAATATGGGTGAAGATAATGTCTCTTGAGTATAATTTAAAATGTTGAGACAAGAAGGGGAGGGGTGTGTGGCTAAGATATCGCCCATCTCTCTCCAGAATGCATCCACTCAGCTCTCTAGAATGCGCTCAGCTTTCTCCCGCCAATTCATGCGCAATCACTGTTTCATTCTGTGAATTGTTTGCCCTTTGATTGTTTATTTTGATAAATTCCCCATTACATACGTCAGCAGTAGGCTTAGTAAATGTACCGTTAATCCCTGTAATTTAGGTACATGAATTTCTGTTAATGCATGTATTAAAAGCAGCAATTTACCATTCTCATTCTTGGAGTGGAAACGTTGTTTGCAGAGTTCACAACCTGCTATACTTGTGAGAAAACACGTTTTGGTTTATTTCATAACCATCATTTAAGAGTGTTGTACATTTTTTCATTGTCTTTTGTTTGGAGTGCTCCATGTGAGCAATGAGCACGTGTCTGGTTTCTCTGTCCTGATAATGTTGAGGGAGTGTGCGCACCTGAGCATGCATAGAGTAGTCTACCTGGCCTGCTGCGCTCAAATGTAGGAAAGTACCAATTTTGGGGATGTCTGATCTCTGATTGTCTTAACTCACCACTTCTACCACTAATATGCTAAGCTTCTCAGCCATTTTTTCTTCACCTCACACAATAAATCAACAAAGTCTGTTTTTTAACCAGTTAAATGTAACTGAATGTAAACAAATGTAATCTACGTAATCCCCAAAATTATTTTTTTATCATGAGAGGGCCATAAACAATAACTAGTAATGCTGCATTCTCCAAGAAAGGTTCAAATCTCACCTTTCTGGTAAAAATAGTTATACATTGCTGAGGTGTAGTCACTTTTGAGGACACAAGCTCAAGTACACAGTACAAACATTTCAACAACACTGTATGAATATGGCTTGAAATTACTTACACTACCGTTCAAAAGTTTGGGGTCACTTAGAAATGTCCTTGTTTTCAAAAGACAAGCAATTTTCTTGTCCATTAAAATAACATCAAATTGATCAGAAATACAGTGTAGACATTGTTAATGTTGTAAATGGCTATTGTAAATGGAAATGGCTGATTTTTAATGGAATATCTACATAGGCGTACAGAGGCCCATTATCAGCAACCATCAATCCTGTGTTCCAATGGCATGTTGTGTTTGCTAATCCAAGTTTATCATTTTAAAAGGCTAATTGATCATTAGAAAACCCTTTTGCAAATATGTTAGCACAGCTGAATACTGTTGTGCTGATTAAAGAAGCAATAAAACTGGCCTTTTTGAGACTAGTTGAGTATCTGGAGCATCAGCAATTGTGGGTTCGATTACAGGCTCAAAATGTCCAGAAACAAATAACTTTGTTCTGAAACTCGTCAGATTATATTCTTGTTCTGATAAATGAAGGCTATTCCTTGTGAGAAATTGCCAAGAAACTGAAGATCTCGTACAACGCTGTACGAGATCTGTACGCTCCCTTCACAGAACAGCACAAACTGGCTCTAGCCAGAATAGAAAGAGGAGTGGGAGGCCCCGGTGCACAACTGAGCAAGAGGACAAATACATTAGAGTGTCTAGTTTGAGAAACAGGCACCTCACAGGTCCTCAACTGGCAGCTTCATTAAATAGTACCCGCCAGTACTCAACGTCAACAGTGAAGAGGCGACTCCGGGATGTTGACCTTCTAGGCAGAGTTGCAAAGAAAAAGCCATATCTCAGACTGCCCCATCTTAATCTTTTATTTTTATTTTTATTGCCATTGGAACACAGGACTGATGGTTGCTGATAATGGGCCTCTGTACGCCTATGTAGATATTCCATAAAAAATCAGCAGTTTCCAGCTACAATAGTCATTTACAACATTAACAATGTCTACACTGTATTTCTGATCAATTTGATGTTATTTGAAAGGACAAAAAAAGTGACCCCAAACTTTTGAACGGTAGTGTATATGCTTTCTAAATATAGCATAATTAAATTATAAAATGACTACCTATAAGATATCACCTTCCTTATAACTGTAAAATACATATTTGTATGTTTAGTGTTAGAGAAAATATGGCTATTTTCAAAAGGCCTCTCTTGATCAAAACGTCTGCCCCCATCGCTGTGAACGTCTCGCAGAGCTCTAGCTTGGCTTCATGAACTCGTTAGGAACTCACCTTTCATCTCATATTAATATTGTCCGTCTATGACAAACAGAAAGTGTTTGTTGCTTAAAATCTATGAATTATTTTAGATGAATGGCTATAAATCGATCTCTGAATGTGCTACCACTCATTCCTGCTGCACTACAATGTAACGATTTCAAGTGGTTTCAAGTGGTTTCAGATCTCACATCATACGTCACACAGGCTCAGAAAAAATTATACTGCATCCGTGGGAACCAGGGCTATTGCTCAATTCAAGCTATTTCGATCTATAAGAGAACATGTCGGATGGAACCGGTACCAGAACCACGCAGGTCCCCAAAATAGGGGACCTTACATCTAAGAGGTTTAACCTCCATTGCGAATGATAATTGTTCCCGGCCTCGATAATTACCAAGCCTCAGTGTGAAAGAGCAAAATATCATGATCTGATGATCCCATAGCCTATATACAGTGGAAATGTCATAAAATACCTTTTCCCCTTGCACAGATGTCTGTCCCAGGTTCACTGGCTAGGGAAACTCTGAGGGCCCAGAATAGGCTAGTTGATACAATGTTGCAAGTTCACTCGCAACAGCTTTGGCAGGACCCAGTTGATTGATGTCAAATAATGTTACACTTCACTAGCTCAAGTCAAGATAGATAGAAAGGGAGGCAGACAGGCGGAGTAGAGAGATGAATGCGACTGATAGAACTTGAATTTTCATCAGGATATTTTGTACTGTTTTAATTTGTCGGCTTTAGGCCTATGTATTTTACTTAGTTGAGGACGGAAGTTATAGGCCATCTCTTAGTTCCATGCGCTAATTTCTTTAGTGGCCAATGGATCACGTTGTATCAATGTGTCCACATGGCAGAGGCTGGTGCTCTCGCATTAGTTGAATTTGAACTTTTAGATGTTTAGCCTATCATTTTAATTCAGATTTGAATGATTAACCAGGTGACAATGATTTTGAGAAACAAAAACGTTATTATTGAAATTAAACTGTTCCACGAAAATGTGAATATAAAAATCATAACTTGCATGCAGATCGGTAGAAATGGTCGAATAAATTGTAAACTTCCCCAAACTTGAAACTCATACGCCGCCTATGATCTTTACTATAACATCCATTAAAGAAAAGCAAGCGCGTGCACACATAGGAGGTCCCATGAAATAAACGTGCCCCCCTATGGAAATCAAATGCCTGTCCAACTGATTATTTCTGGCACCGGCCCTGCATGGAGGTAGGTAGGGGCTAGGGAGACAGGAGGCACCGAGGCTGGGGTCTTATCAGGGAGATAAGGGAGCCAGGAAACAGTGGCTCCAGGTCCCAGGAGAACAGGAAGGAGAAACATCATTGGTTGTGGTACAATGGATACAGAGAAGGACAGAATAATATTTTTTCATCAGCGGAGAGAACAGCAGAGCTGGGTCAAACAAAGATGAATGCTTGGTACAATTTTAGCATTCCTGGGAAATGTCATTGTGTCAACAGCACATCCCAGAGAGATAGAGACCATTTTCAAGGCTGTTAGAGTAGAGACTGTAGGAATACATCTAGATTTAAAGGGAATAGGGTTCCATTTGGGACACAGTCTATGTTTTCCTACCACACATCAACAACACATTGTTAAGCTCAGTACAACAATCCAGAAGGTTTCCTTCATGGACTGTCTCTTTCCTTGGACGTACTGTACAGCACTACAAGTAGAGCTGTGTCTGGCTGTGGGCCCATATTACATACCCTTACACCTTGATGATCATCATATTAGTAGCTGCCACAGGGTTAACATCACTATCATCCCCTCCCTGCAACAAGGCCTAGACACTCCTGAAGAGGTTCCTCCAAATTAACTCATTGTGTTAGGTTGCCTCCCTCCCACTACCATATCCCCTTTACATACTCTCTCTCTCTCTCTCTCTCTCTCTCTCTCTCTCTCTCTCTCTCTCTCTCTCTCTCTCTCTCTCTCCTCTCTCCTATCTCTCTCTCTCTCTCTCTCTCTCTCTCTCTCTCTCTCTCTTTATCTCCCCCTCTCTCTCTCTCTCTCTCTCTCTCTCTCTCTCTCTCTCTCTCTCTCTCTCTCTCTCTCTCTCTCTCTCTCTCCTATCTCCCCCCTCTCTCTCTCTCTCTCTCTCTCTCTCTCTCTCTCTCTCTCTCTCTCTCTCTCTCTCTCCTCACTGGGGGTTATTACGTCTTTGAAGGAGAAGTGTTGTCATACAAAAGGCATGTTGTAGGTGAGACTAGTATAGGGAGAGGCTCACCATCTGTGGCCCTGCTAAGTGTTTCACACATTCCACATTGTGTTGCTTTGCTCTCGATGCCTTTTATCATGGCAGTACTCCTGTTATTTATTTATTTAGGTGTCTTACTGCTGAGACAACATTTGGCATGTGTAGCTAAGACTTTTGCTGGTCAGGAAAAACTCCTCCTGGCCCCAGTTATGAATCATACACTGCTGGAGTCAATCAGTATCCATGCAGCCAAATATTACTCCACTGCCCCATCTGTGAAGACTTCATATGACTTCATACAGAAGAGATGGGGAAGCATGGCATATCAGACATCTCCTCAAAGCTACAGTACGTTGCAGTGTGAAACTTCGAAACCAGACCTCTTTTTCTAATCTCTACATCACTGTCGAGTGGAGTAATCTCTTCTCCTCCTTTCTACTCCACTGAGATCTCTTTCTCCCTGCTGGGGTATCTATAAATCTACCTCTTGTTTGGGTTTTGAGCTGTTTGAGGAAGAAGAGGAGGCTTGCTCCTGTTAGAGTTATTAATCATATTATGAGAGACAGAGGGAGAGGGAGATATACAGAGGGAGAGGGAGAAAGGAGAGAGAGACGGGGAGAGAGAAAGCGAAAAAGAGAGAGAAGGGGAAAGACAGAGAAAGAGCACACTTTGTGGCAGGTAGAGGCATCAGCCCACACCATCTCCTTTTACTCTGTGAAATAGGAAGAATGTCAGCAGGTTCTTTATGGCCTGAGAATGGGCATTCTGATATCATTACTTTATTTCTCTGTAACTTTAGATAAGTAGTAGATTATAGCGGATAAGTACATATACACAGTCTTAGGTGTAGTGTTACCTATGCATTGGCAGATTTATTTTGGATTGATATCACCCTTCTTCTTCAGTGACCATCCTCACTCTCATCTCCTGTTATTGAGGAAAACTGAAGAGCTACTGTCTGTTCCTCTGTCTGGCTTTGTCATCAGACAAACGCTATGAAAGCCTGATTGTAATGAAAGTATATGGTCGAATGGGTTTGTGTGTGTGTGTGTGTGTGTGTGTGTAGTAGGATGATGGATGCAGTGACATAATGTTGATGGGATGAGCAGACACTGTCTGCCGTTTCAGTATCTACTATCCACTATCCTGCCCCCACAAACTGTCCATCTCACATCACTAACCCCTCTTCACCGCACATTCTTACCATACCGGATATCAGAGACTGTAGAGCCCTCTGCCAATGTGCCAATGGCTCATCAGGGAGTATCTATCCTGAGCCATCAATACATACTGTATAAACATATTCAGATTGAATGACTGGGGCTCAATGCATTCCACGAGCCAAGTGTAACACTGTATTATCACCGCCTCCCATAGGCAACACAACACTCAAGTGTTTTTGCAGAGCACCGTATTGGAACAGGTTGATAGTACTTGGAAAATGCTTGCAGTCTGTTTGTACCATACAGTGTGTACAGCTTGCAGTCTGTTCGTTTCATCCATTGTGTGTGTGGTGTGTTGTGTGTGTGCATGTGAGCGCGCGTGTGGGCGTGCATGCACTGTCTGAGACACTGGAGGTTAGGGTGTGAGTCTCATCTGGTCCCAGAGATCATTAGGCTCGTCTTCAGTGGCCCCTGGGGGATAGGGGCAATTATGGTTCACAGGGAACACATCAGAAGACCTCACCCTTCACTACCCGCCACAACAACATACACAGTAAAAATGAAAATGTAACTCTGCCACAGATAACATTTGTTCCCACTCTGGCAACAGAGTTATTTTGTATATGCTCTGCACACGCGCACGCACGCACGCGCACGCGCGCGTACGCGCACACGCACGCGCGCGCGCACACACGCACACACACACGCACACACACACACACACACACACACACACACACACACACAGTGATGGATTGTGTGGAGTCCACTCCCATGCCCATAGTTCACCACACAGCAAATTCCCCAGTGTTAAATTAAGACTGAATGTGTGGACCCTTATAGACGCTGAACAGTGTTTAATTAACACACTGCTTAGAGTAAAGCTTTATTTGCATATATCCCAGAATGCATTGACTTTTGAGTGAACTGTAGAGTTACCACCCATGACTGAATTTGTTAGTGACAGAGACATGCTTGTCGCATACATTCATTTTCAGTCAAATGGACTTCACCAAGTGAAATTCTTATTGAATATGTTGTCATTCACATGTAATTATTTAACACAACACAATATGTACAGTGCCTTTAGAAAGTGTTTATACTCCTTGACTTATTCCCCAAAAAATTGTCTTACAGCCTGAATTCAAAATGGATTCCCCCAAAGAATCTCACCCATCTACCCACTTACTACCCCATAATGAAAAAGTGAAAACATGTTTTTTGAAATTGTTGCTAATTTATTGAAAGTTAAATACAGAAATATCTCATTTACATAAGTATTCACACCCCTAAATAAATACTTTGTAGAAGCACCTTTGGCAGCGATTACAGCTGTGAGTCTTTCTGGGTAAGTCTCTAAGAGCTTTCCATACCTGGATTGTGCAACATTTGCCCATTATTCTTTTAACAATTCTTCAAGCTCTGTCAAATTGGTTGTTGATTATTGCTAGACAACAATTTTCAGGTCTTGCCATAGACTTTAAAGTAGATTTAAGTCAAAACTGTAACTCGGCCACTCAGGAACTGTCTCGACTTCTGCTGAGGCTGCCTCCCCTCCTTGTTTGGGCAGGTTTCGGCGTTCGTCGTCACCGGCTTACTAGCTACTGCCGATCCCATTCTCATCACTCCACTTGTCATGTCTTGTCTTGTCAATCACACACACCTGGTGCTCATTCCCCTAATTAGTATGTGTATAAGTGTTCCCTCTGTTCCCCTGGTCTTTGTGAGTGATTGTGTCATTGTGAGAGCCAGTAGCGCGGTTGAGCTACTCTTCCATTTGTTATTGCCAAAGTGGAATATTTTTCCCTTGTGATAGTTTCGTTTTGACGCTGGGTGCGTTTTATTTATGTAAACGGAATAAACTCTGGACTTCGGTGTTTTACCTCCTGCGCCTGACTCCTTCATTCACACCTCATCACAGGAACATTCACTGTCTTCTTAGTAAGCAACTCCAGTGTAGATTTGGCCTTGTGTTTTAGGTTATTGTCCTGCTGAAAGGTGAATTAATCTCCCAGTGTCTGGTGGAAAGCAGACTGAACCAGGTTTTCCGCTTAGATTTGGCCTGTGCTTAGCTCCATTCCGTTTCTTTTTTATGACTTTGACACATGTGGCTTACACTCTAAAGAATACTGGGCTGTTTGGATGACCCAACTGCTCGTTTGCAGGCATTGGGTCACTTAGTTGGGTTACTTTTTACAAAGAAAAAGGTTGGTTTGTTGATGCTGGGTTATTGAGATATGACCCAGCAGGTCAGCTCAGAAGACTGGAGGCTTGGCTTATTAGGGGCGTGGCTTTCATTAAGTTATTTTGCCTACCTGTGAGAGTAAATGTCATTCCGGTTAATCTGTTCTGTTGAATTGTTATCACATGTTATGGTCAAACACTGACATGTTTGTAGCTTTGAAGAAGCTTACAGAAGTGTCTGAGTTCCTTAGAAATGTACGCAAATCTGAATGTGATATCCCCAATGCGATAATAACCACTTTATTGCAATAGGTATATAATGCTGTTAATATTTTTGTATTAGAATATGTAATGTACAATAATATTCAAGGAACATGTAACATTGCAGTGTACAAACTTAACATGATCAACAGGAATGGCATTTACTTTAACAGGTGGCCAAAAATAACTATCTAAAAGCTACACCCATAATAAGCCAGGCCTCATGAAAAAAACCTATGGATTACATTGAAAAAGACCCAGCTGCTTGGTCAACCCAGAATAAAAGTGAAAAAAAATTGATGGTTAAATTAACCCATGTTTGTTGTAATCTGTCACATTACGCTGGTTTGCATGGTGATGTGTAATTGCTTTTGCAATCCAGCCAGCGTGGGGATAGCCAGCCTTCGGAATGTTTTATCACCCACAACCTGCATTCAGAATGACTGCCAGGGTTTGGAAGACTAAAATATGAGACTACCTAAAGCATCTAAACTGGAACAACCATTGCAATAACAGGTGCAATAAATCCAAGTAACATATTGGATTAGTTTAGAAAATGTATGTCCTTCATATTTGAGAAGCATAACATTAATGAATCAATCATTAAACAAACCATACTTAAAATCAACCTGCAATAGAGCATGCTGGGAAATATGATAATGTGGGTGTGGTTTTGGTTCAACTCTGGTTATTAACACCAACACTGGGGTTATTTTACACCAATGAGTGTTAATTCAACAAATACAGAGATAATTGTTGTTTAGAGTGTAGGCTCTCAAAATAAGATCTTATGAAATACGTATTGTAGACGTCTTAAATAACTCTACAATTCACTCAAAAGGCAAGGCACTCTGGGAATTAAGGCTTTACACCAAGCAGTGTGTTAATTTAACACTTTCTAGTCCACACTTTCATTGTTAATTTAACACTCTCAGCGATGCTTCACAGATTCCCTCCCCAACATCTCCATGTCTTCCTTGGGCTTCAACAGACATACAGCTCTCTCTTGGCTGTGGCAACTATCCTCCCCACACGTACATCTGAGACTAAAGCAGTGTCCAAAATGGCATTAGGGTGCCATTTTGGATGCATCCTGTAAACACTGCATTGAGCCACTGCCATATACCATGGCTGGTTTGCATTATGTTTTCCTCAGTGTGAATTGGAATCTTTCAGTGCACGCTACAGTTGACTAACCTAAATCAAAGGAACTGCAATCTCTGGAACCCAGTGCCAGCTTGGTCATAGTCAACTTTTCCCTTCTCTCCCTTTCCATTGTACTGAGAGAGTATTTCTGTGGTGTGGCCTCGGTGGGATGAATTTGGGCAAATTGCACACATACCCTTGATCTATAGGTTTAGGTTTAGTAACAGTTACCCTAATCCTAGCTTCATGTCCACATCCTGGTTCAAACCTAACCCTAGCCTCAACCCTAACCCTAGCTTCATGTCCACATCCCGGTTCAAGCCTAACCCTAGCCTCAACCCTAACCCTAGCTTCATGTCCACATCCCGGTTCAAGCCTAACCCTAGCCTCAACCCTAACCCTAGCTTCATGTCCAACATCCCGGTTCAAGCCTAACCCTAGCCTCAAGCCTAACCCTAGCTTCATGTCCACATCCCGGTTCAAGCCTAACCCTAGCCTCAATCCTAACCCTAGCTTCATGTCCACATCCCGGTTCAAGCCTAACCATAGCCTCAACCCTAACCCTAGCTTCATGTCCACATCCCGGTTCAAGCCTAACCCTAGCCTCAACCCTAGCCTCAACCCTAACCGTGTCTACATCCCGGTTGAACCCTAACCATTAACCCTAGCTTCACCTAAGGTCATCCGTTTCGTTACTCTATTGGATAAGTCCATTGGTTGGGGATATTCTATAAACACTAGCATACCACATATGGGTACAGGGTCTAGAGTTGAGTGGGGTCAGGTTTGGTGATAGGAGACAGATTTCCTCTGGTTATCCAGTGAGGGCTGAAAGGTGAGGAATGCACTATGAGAGCCTTAACAGTTCCTCAGAGAACATGTGTGTGTGTTCTTTCATTGTCAAATTTACATCATGATAAAGATGTTATTTCTTCTGATGGATAAAAGAGAATGTTTAAAATGGAACTTTTGGGTGTTCTTTTAAACTCTGGCTTCCTTCTACAATTCCTTTTCATAAGCTTCTGGAATTTATTTCCCATTCAGCTTTTAATGGTTGGAGAATATAAAGGATGGATATAGGTTCTCTAGTGAATTCTTAATGTGGTCTCCTTGCTTTTCGTCTGGCCCACAGTGCCAAGAAGCATGCATGACCTTCTCTTTTTTATTGAAAGACATCGGATCGGTCATAGTTGTGAGGTTTATGTGTGTCTCAATTTTCAAGAGGTTTAATAGAGCTAAAATATTTTCTGTGCAAACACAAATGGGGGATGGGAGAGGGGGGTGCACTGTGTCTGTGTACTGTGTGTTAATATAATTATTATCAATAGCTACCCTGGAGCAATTAGGGCTAAGTGCCTTGCTCGGCAGCACATCAACAGATTTATTTTCTGCTTGGGGATTTGAACTAGCGACCTGTCGGTTACAGGCCCAACATCCTAACAGCTAGGCTACCTGCTGCACAGTAACTGTATTGATTGAGTGTCATCATGTGTGTGAGACTGTTGCGTGTGTTGTCATGGAGCCCATGTCAGAGTGAAAAATGATGGTGTGGTTAAATGAGGTGAGATACTGAAATCCATCTCTGAAAGCTGGAGTTCCTCTGGATTGATGTGGTGTGATGTGTTCTCTCTAACTGACTATGGAGTTCTTTGGACCTTTCACCTGACCCACTCTCATCTCTCTCCAAAGCTCAAAGCTCCTGACTCAGTGAGTTTGGAGTTTGGACCTGCAAGTCAGTCCAATGCGGGCACGCGCACACACACACACACACTTCTCTCTGTAACGTGATGATGGAAATGCATTTGCTTGGAGGACAAATAGCCCAAATGACAGCAGGTGAAGAGACTTCGATGTCTGTATATTGACATTGAGATCACATGTACTGTACTGGTGTGAGTCTTTAAATATTTTGAAAACTGGGCCAGAATGAATTAAAGATGGAGCTGATGATTTGTGGCTCAAGCTGTCATTGGAGCATACAAGTTTAATTGACAATTTAACATTGAATAATGTGTTGGGCTGGTGTGTATGAGAAACCACTAAATCGGGGCTGGCACATAAAAAGTGGGTCCACGGCTTACGTCAGAGTTCACAGAACAAAATGTATTTGAAGTCAAACAGCATGACTGCATGGGTGTCAGCATCATAGGTGTACTCACTGTACCGTATAGACTCCTGTCTTATTACAATGATGCATATCTTTCCTTTCCCCTTCTTTCTTTGAAGAGATTGATGTATGGAGATGTTGAAGCTTTGTGAGGCCATTATGCAATTGTAAAGCGTGCCAGGTAGCCTAGTGGTTAAGACCGTTGGGCCAGTAACCGAAAAGTTGCTGTTTCGAATCCTTGGGCTGACTAGGTGAAGAATCTGTCTGTGCCCTTGAGCAAGGCACGTAACCCTAATTGCGCTAGATAAGCGTTTCTGCTAAATGATTTAAGAAAAGTGTTACATAAACTGTAGTCATGCATTCTCACTGCTGCCAGGAATAATAGTCTTCCTGTTGACGTCCCAAATGGTTCCCTATTTCCTTATGGGCCCTGATCAAAAGTAGTGCACTGTGCAGAGAATAGAGTGCCATTTAGAAAGTAGCCCATGTGTTCCTTTGACTGATGATTATGTCTATTTGAGCGGTCTGCTTTCATATTTTGGCATGTAGTTTGAAATGTGCCAGACCTGTCAAAACAGATATGCTGGTTTGATGTTCAGAGCAGATAGGAACTATACCTCCCCACCTTATTTTCTTCACTGCTTGACTGATAAGAAAAGGTGCTATTTAGTACAATTACATACATTTGGTATACAGTTGTACGTAAGTGTTTGTGTGTGTGTTCGTGTGTGTACTCGTGTTTTCTGTGTTTGTGTGTGCACGTAGAGACATCCCTGCAGTAAAACAACACTAAGTTCTAACTTACTGCACTGCAAGCAGTACCGATGCACCAAGTCTGGAAACAATAGGACCCTGAATAGCTTCTACCCTCAAGCCATTAGACTGTTAAATAGTTAACCAAATAGCTACCAGGACTATCTGCATTGACCCACCTTTGCACTAACTCTTTTGACTCATCACATACGCTGCTGCTACTGCTTATTATCTATCCTGTTGCCTAGTCACTTTATCCCTACCTATATTTATATATCTACCTCAATTACCTCGTACCCCTGCACAACGACTCTGTATTTGTACCCTGTGTATATAGACAAGTTATCATTACTCATTGTGTATTTATTCCTTGTGTTATTATTTTTCTATTACTTAAATTTTTCTGCATTGTTGGGAAGGGCCCATAAGTAAGCATTTCACTGTTAGTATACAGCTGTTGTTTATGAAGCATGTGTCAAATAACATTTGATTTGATTTGAAGTTCTCTCCCGGTTGTTTCTCAACCGGGCTTGTCCAGAGAGGTGTGCTTTGATTAATGATCATTCAGGGTCTAATGAAAACTTCTGAAGAGGGGGAAGGATTTCAGCGTGACACAGCACTGAGCAGGCAGGAGCCGGACTGGGTGGCAGCATGCGTTTTAAACTCAAACATCATGTGTGTGTGTGCCGCCATCACTAGGACTTGCTAGCCCTTTCACCATGTTTGACCTGCAGTAACTCATTGGTCCGTTGGAACTCCCTCTCTTCTGTCCTGGTATTTGTTATCCTTCGAGTCTACTATGCCATCCTCTCCACAGCAAGGCAAATACTGTGCCTTCGGAAAGTATTCAGACCCCTTGAATTTTTCAAAAAAATTTTACATTACAGCCTTATTCTAAAATGGATTAAATAAAAATAAAAACTCAGCAATCTACACACAATACCCCATAATGACAAAGTGAAAACTGTTTTTTAAATAAATGTTAGCAAATTTATTAGATATTAAAAACAGAAATACCTTATGTACGTAAGTATTCAGACCCTATGCTATGGGATTCAAAATTGAGTTCAGGTGCATCCTGTTTCCATTGATCATCCTTGAGATGTTTCTACAACTTGATTGGAGTCCACCTGTGGTAAATTAAATTGATTGGACATGATTTGGAAAGGCACACACCTGTCTATATAAGGTTCCACAGTTGCAAAAACCAAGCCATGAGGTCGAAGGAATTGTCCGTAGAGTGCCGAGACAGCATTGTGTCGAGGCACAGATCTGGGGAAGGGTATCTAAAAAATGTCTGCAGCATTGAAGATCCCCAAGAACACAGTGGCCTCCATCATTCTTAAATGGAAGAAGTTTGGAACCACCAAGACTGAGCAATCGGGGGAGAAGGGCCTTGGTCAGGGAGGTGACCAAGAACCCGATGGTCAGTCTGACAGAGCTCTAGAGGTCCTCTGTGGAGATAGGAGAACCTTCCAGAAGGACAACCATCTCTGCAGCACTCCACCAATCAGGCCTTTATGGTAGAGTGATCAGACGGAAGCCACTCCTCAGTAAGAGGCACATGACAGCCCGCTTGGAGTTTGCCAAAAGGCACCTAAAGACTCTCAGACCATGAGAAACAACATTCTCTGGTCTGATGAAACCAAGATTGAACTCCTTGGCCTAAATGCCAAGCGTCACATCTAGAGGAAACCTGGCAACATCCCTATGGTGAAGCATGGTGGTGGCAACATCATGCTGTGGGGATGTTTTTCAGTGGCAGGGACTGGGAGACTAGTCAGGATCGAGGCAAAGATGAACGGAGCAAAGTACAGAGAGATCCTTGATGAAAACCTGCTCCAGAGTGCTCAGGACCTCAGACTGGGGCGAAGGTTCACCTTCCAACAGGACAATGACCCTAAGCACACAGCCAAGACAACGCAGGAGTGGCTTCGGGACAAGTCTCTGAATGTCCTTGAGTGGCCCAGCCAGAGCCCGGACCTGAAAATAGCTATGCAGCAATGCTCCCCATCCATCCTGACAAAGCTTGAGAGGATCTGCAGAGAAGAATGGGAGAAACTCCCCAAATACAGGTGTGCCAAGCTTGTAGCGTCATACCCAAGAAGAATCGATGCTGTAATCACTGCCAACGGTGCTTCAACAAAGTACTGAGTAAGGGTCTAAATACTTATGCAAATGAAATATTTCAGTTTTTAATTTTTTATACATTAGCAAAAATGTCTAAAAAACAGTTTTTGCTTTGTTGTTATGGGGTATTGTGTGTAGATTGATGAGGGAAAAAAACTATTTAATACATTTTAGAATAAGGCTGTAACGTAACAAAATGTGGAAAAAGTGAAGGGGTCTGAATACTTTCCGAAGGCACTTATGTGGTTGCTACGTGCAGGAAGACTAACAACCAGTAACGGACTAAACAGAACAGAGCTGTCGTATTGAAGCCTGTTAGCTAAGCATGTCAGATGAAATATATTATCCCTTTTCCGTTATGTTTGAAGATAAATATGAGCTTAATCATAGAAGTAATTAGCTATTTCACCTGTCCCTGTCACGATCGTCTAAAGGAGCGGACCAATACGCAGCGTTGCGAGTGAACATGATGACTTCATTAATTAAAGCAACCACGGAAAAACAACAAAAGACGATAGAGAAGTCCAACAGACAAAATACTGAACCTGGAACAAAAACCCACAAACAAACAGTGAAACACAACAGTTTAAATATGGCTCCCAATCAGAGATAACGAGCCGACAGCTGACACTCGTTACCTCCGATTGGGAGTCACACGACACCAATCAACGACCTAGAAATAGACACCCAGAACTCCCAACCTAGAAATAAACGTGACAGACATGCAAACATAAACAATCACCCAAAACCCAACAAACAACATACACCCTGGCTCAAATACACAAGTCCTGGAGCCAGAGTGTGACAGTACCCCCTAAAGGTGCGAACTCCGGGGCGCACCAGCATACAGTCTAGGGGAGGGTCTGGGTGGGCGTCTGTCCACGGTGGCGGTTCTGCCCTGGTCGTGGTCCCCATCCCACCTTAGTCACCACCCGCTTCCCTAGCCTCCTCCACATGACCACCCCCCAACTAAACCCCACTGGGTTAAGGGCGGCACCGGACTAAGGGGCAGCACCGGACTAAGGGGCAGTACCGGACTAAGGGGCAGTACCGGACTAAGGGCAGTACCAGGCTAAGGGCAGCACCGGACTAGGGGGCAGCACCGCCTAAGGGCAGCACCGGACTAAGGGGAGCACCGGGCTAAGGGCAGTACCGGACTCAAGGGGCAGTACCGGACTAAGGGGCAGTACCGGACTAAGGGGGCAGTACCGGACTAAGGGGCAGTACCAGGCTGAATGGCGGATACTGGCTGGACGGCTCTGGTGGCTCCCGGCTGGTCGGCTCTGGCGGATCCCGGCTGGAGCGGCTCTGGCGGATCCCGGCTGGCGGCTCTGGCGGATCCCGGCTGGACGGCTCTGGCGGATCCGGCTGGGCGGCTCTGGCGGATCCCGGCTGAGCGGCTCTGGCGGATCCCGGCTGGACGGCTCTGGCGGGTCCCGGCTGGGCGGCACTGGCGGGTCCCGGCTGGGCCGGCTCTGGCGGGTCCCGGCTGGACGACTCTGGCGGATCCCGGCTGGGCCGGCTCTGGCGGATCCCGCTGGACGGCTCTGGCGGATCCCGGCTGGACGGCTCTGGCGGATCCCGCTGGACGGCTCTGGCGGATCCCGGCTGGCTGGCTCTGGCGGATCCCGGCTGGGCGGCTCTGGCGGATCCTGGCTGGACGGCTCTGGCGGATCCTGGCTGGGCGGCTCTGGCGGATCCTGGCTGGACGGCTCTGGCGGGTCCCGCTGGACGGCTCTGGCGGATCCCGGCTGGACGGCTCTGGCGGGTCCCGGCTGGGCGGCTCTGGCGGATCCCGGCTGACGGCTCTGGCGGATCCCGGCTGGGCGGCTCTGGCGGATCCCGGCTGGACGGCTCTGGCGGATCCCGGCTGGACGGCTCTGGCATGGATCCTGGCTGGACGGCTCTGGCGGATCCCGGCTGGCTGGCTCTGGCGGATCCTGGCTGGACGGCTCTGGCGGATCCTGGCTGGACGGCTCTGGCGGATCCTGGCTGGACGGCTCTGGCGGATCCTGGCTGGACGGCTCATGGCTGGCTAACGGATCTGGCTGCTCATGGCTGGCTGACGGATCTGGCTGCTCATGGCTGGCTGACGGATCTGGCTGCTCATGGCTGGCTGACGGATCTGGCTGCTCATGGCTAGCTGGACGGATCTGGCTGCTCGTGGCTGGCTGACGGATCTGGCTGCTCGTGGCTGGCTGGCGGGTCTGGCTGCTCTGGCTGGCTGGCTGGATCTGGCTGCTCGCGGCTGGCTGACGGATCTGGCTGCTCTGGCTAGCTGACGGATCTGGCTGCTCATGGCTGGCTGACGGATCTGGCTGCTCATGGCTGGCTGACGGGTCTGGCTGCTCATGGCTGGCTGACGGATCTGGCTGCTCGTGGCTGGCTGACGGATCTGGCTGCTCGCGGCTGGCTGGACGGATCTGGCTGCTCGTGGCTGGCTGACGGATCTGGCTGCTCATGGCTGGCTGGGCGGATCTGGCTGCTCATGGCTGCTGCTGACGGATCTGGCTGCTCATGGCTGGTTGACGGATCTGGCTGCTCGTGGCTGGCTGGCGGATCTGGCTGCTCATGGCTGGCTGACGGGTCTGGCTGCTCATGGCTGGCTGATGGTGCTGGCTGGGCGCTAAGCGGTGGAGGCGGACCCCAGCCTCGGATTGCAGTCATCACCTCCAGCAGGGCGGGCTCCCATCCGCATGAGCCGCTCCCTGCCCGTCACGAACTCGAGCCTCCAGTCCAGCATAGGCTGCGTCGGCTCCTGCTGATTCCATAGCAGGTGTATGATTCTGTCTGGCCGGAAGGCTCCTAGCGGCTCCCGGTCTGGCGGACGGCTCTGAAGGAACAGGCCGGCTGGGCTGGTGACGCACCCCGTAGGATACGTGCTTGGAGCAGGAACAGGCCGGTCCGTACCGGGAACACACACCACTGAGCCTTAACTGGGGATCAGGAACGGGCCGGACCGGACTGGTAACACACTTCAGTCTCTCATGCCGTGCGACAACAACTTCCCTCCTCTACTCGCCAATGGCTCCCTGTAATCCGATAGCCTTCTCTCCACATCTCCCTGTGGCAGCCTCCTGCTGCCCAGGCGCCAAGCCATGTGCCCCCCAAAAAATTTTTGGGTAGTACTCCCGGGCTTCCAGCCTTGCCTCCGTGCTGCCTCCTCATATCGCCTCCTCTCGGCTTTAGCTGCCTCCAGCTCTTCACGAGGGAGGCGATATTCTCCCGGTTGTGCCCAAGGACCCTTACCATCCAGTATCTCCTCCCATGTCCATGAATCCTTTATGGGTGGATATAAATCCTGTGTAGGTGGATCCTGTTGCCGCTTGACACGCTGCTTGGTCCTTTCGCCAGCCATGAGCAGCCAGATCCGTCAGCCAGCCATGAGCCGTCCAGCCAGGATCCGCCAGAGCCGTCCAGCCGGGATCCGCCAGAGCCGTCCAGCCGGGATCCGCCAGAGCCGTCCAGCCGGGATCCGCCAGAGCCGTCCAGCCGGGATCCGCCAGAGCCTTCCAGCCAGGATCCGCCAGAGCCGCTCCAGCCGGGATCCGCCAGAGCCGTCCAGCGGGATCCGCCAGAGCCGTCCAGCCGGGATCTCGCCAGAGCCTTCCAGCGGGATCCGCCAGAAACCGTCCAGCCGGGATCCGCCAGAGCCGTCCCAGCCGGGATCCGCCAGAGCCGTCCAGCCGGGATCCGCCAGAGCCGTCCAGCCGGGATCCGCCAGAGCCTTCCAGCGGGATCCGCCAGAGCCGTCCAGCGGGGATCCGCCAGAGCCCGTCCAGCCGGGATCCGTCAGAGCCGTCCAGCCGGGATCCGCCAGAGCCGTCCAGCCGGGGATCCGCCAGAGCCGTCCAGCCGGGATCCGCCAGAGCCGTCCAGCCAGGATCCACGCACCAAGCCAGGGGCGCGTGTCGTCAGTCCGGTTCCGGCCAGCGGGGCTAGACAGGCCCAGGGGTACTTTGGGGGGTTGGAGAGGAAATGGGGAGGAAGCCCGGAGCCGGAGCCTCCGCCGAGGAGGAATGCCCACCCAGCCCTCCCCTGTTTGCTTGTAGTTAGGCGCGTTCGCAGTCCCGGCGCCTTTGAGGGTACTGTCACACTCTGGTTCTAGGACTGTGTGTTAGAGCCAGGGTGTATCTCATTTGGTGGTGTTGGGGTTGGGTGAGTTTCATTTTGTTTGTGTTTAGTGGTGATTGGTCAATGACTCCCAATCGGAGGTAACGAGTGTCAGCTGTCGGCTCGTTATCTCTGATTGGGAGCCATATATATACTGTTGTGTTTCACGGTTTGTTTGTGGGTTTTTGTTCTATGTTCAGTCGATGTACTGAGGACGTTACGGATCGTGTTTTGTTTTGTCGTTATTTCAACATTAAAGTCATGTTCACTCCCAACGCTGCGCTTTGGTCGTATTTCATAGGCGATCGTGACAGTCCCGGGTCTCTTAGGGACTGCTCCTATCACTCAGCAATGAAATCAATATATTTATCAACTAACTACTATGGGCTGGCAAGCAAAGGGAGTGTTTTTGAAAGTCAGTAGTGTGTGTGTGTGTGTGTGTGTTTGTGTGTGTGTGTGTGTCAGTATTTATGGTGCTGGGTGTTGGGGCAGCAGGAGGTTGGCTCCTCTGGTTTCTATGTGCCCAGCCATTAGTGGGGCAGTCTAACTGAATAAACAGCCATCAATACCGTGCTGTGGGCTATAGGCCTACACACACACACACACACACACACACACACACACACACACACACACACACACACACACACGACACCACGCAAACACACCCCGGGGCCAAAGCCAAGAGTAGCATGGAAACAAAGCTACAGGCCACTATAGAGAGCAGCTGCCACTCTCCCTGCCCTCCCTGACCAAGGGCTGCATCTCAAATGGCACACTATTCCCTATATAGAGCCCGCATAGGGCTCTGGTCAAAAGCAGTGCACTATATAGAGAATAGGGTTCCATTTGGGACGCAAGCAAGTTCTCTGGTGTCACCCCCCGGTGGATGATCCATGAAGGGACAGCTTCAACAACATGGCAAGATCCGTTTGAGATTTGAAGAGCAAGGGCATTCAGGCAGACGCCCTATAGGCTACACCAGCGTTTCCCAAACTAGGTCCTGGGGACCCCAAGGGGTGCACGTCTTGGTTTTTACCCTAACACTACAAAGCTGATTCAAATAATCAAAGCTCGATGATTAGTTGGTTATTTGAATCAACTGTGTAGCGCTAGGGAAAAAAACAGTTTAGGGCTACACAAAGCCCCAACCCCAACCTCAATATAGCGCCCTTTGATAAAACTCCTGCCCCTTGTAAATGTGAGTTTAAATATGAAGTTCCACATGGTGCCTTCAATGGCAAGACAATGACAAGCCCAAGTACTAAGAGACGAGAGCTGCTTCAAAGCTGCTGGACAGACTTGGCTTCATAATACATCACAGCTCAAGGCCAAGGGAGAGGAGGGCTTTCTTTCTGTGTGGTTTTGTAGAGGCTGAGTTATATTAGCGGAATGGGAATGAGACATGTGTATAGTTTAGACAGGCTGGGTATCAAAGATGGGGCGGGGAGAGTAGTGGTAGGGTAATGGGAACAGATTGTGAGTGTTGGCTGGGGTAGAGTTGGAGATATGGGCTGCGTTGTGAGGGGCTTGGCCCACCTTTAGTCTCTGGCCATGCCACAACACCCCCCTGAAGACACGAGGGCAGCGCCAGGAATCCTGGGCCTCCAACCGTTGCCTTGGCTAAGAGGCGGGAACACACACATGCAGGCAGATGCACACGCACGCACGCACGCACGCACGCACGCACGCACGCACACACACACACACACACACACACACACACACACACACACACACACACACACACACACACACACACACACACACACACACACACACACACACACACACACACACACACACACCAACCACATCTTTAAAGCGTCCATGTCTGGTGATTAAACCATTTGAATAAGCATCTCTTTCCAGAGGACGGGATGAGCTAAGTGGCCATCAGGGTACAGGATGTCAGAGGGAAACCAAATGCTGGTTGCTGGTTGGTTGTCTTTGGAACGTTGGTCTCTGGTTGGCTGTCTTTAGTTGAGATAATTTGGCACGGTATGAGGCTCGAGGAGAGATGTTAGGCAGCCATGTACCTCTCTTATCCACATAGAAAAAAAATTAGAAAAATACTAGTTTCTATCCATCCCTTTCTCTCCTTTTGATCTTGTGGTTATTGTCGTTGACATCAGTGTCCAGACATTGTCATCTGTTACCCAGGATGCCTCACTACTGTCATGGTGGTGCCCGTGAGATCATGGATCTGGAATGTCTTGTGTCTGTTTGGGATGACGGAACCTTTCAGTCTGAGTGTATGTGTGTGTGTCTGTGTGTGTGTCTCACATAACAGAGCTTTGAGTCCGTCTGAGCACTAACAGCCCAACCCATGACTCATCTAGTACCAATGTACCAATCGCCACAGCCCAACCCAGCCCAGGGCTCACATGACAAGATGCAAAGTCTTTCAACGGCATGACAGGTTAACAGCCTCATTTAGCTTATATTAAAAGGCATCAGTGCCCCTCTTGTTTGTTAAAGTTTCAAACCTAAAGACAAAAAGCATGCAGAATAACATCATTAATAATGTCACCTCATCTATGTATTCAATGTTTTGTTTTAACTCGAGGCTCGTCACAGGAGCAGAGTAATGTCTCGTCACAGGGCTTGTCTGATGATGCAGGATAACCAGGAATGACGCCGGGACATAATATGATATTAATATAACACAGCAGCTACGCTTAAAAGGCTTGACACAGCTTTTAGAACTTTCCGTTGAACACTTATATAAGCTTTTCAAGGAGCCCACTATTAAAGGAACACCCAGTACTTCTCAGCTCAGAACTCTGTCTCACCATACCCCTGAGAAGACGTTTGGTTTTGGCTCTGTTTCAGCTACTCAAATCACTTACTGTGCTCAAACAGCTAGCTGTCTGTGTCTGGGGCTGGGCAGAGTAGGGCTCGTTATCATTACAGGATTGGTGAAGGTAATTCCACGGTAACGGAATTACGCTTTGACTTAAAATGTATTTCAAAGTTTAACAAACCATCCAACTCTATGTACAATAACTACTTTGAACAATTTACACAGTAAATTTCACAAAAACACATTTACTGGAATAACTGTAAAGTTTGGTGACAGAATTATGGTAAAATCTCCATCAGTTTTTTATTGCAACCACGTTTTCCAAAAACGTATATATCTGCTCCGAATTAAGATTCAAAGATGTCTGCAGAAAGAATGGGTTGTACATAATTGGTCCCTGATCTGTACTATTCAGAAGTGCATAATTATGGATAGTAATATCATTATCTTCATGATGACATATCCTGAATAGGTACACAAAGGTAGAAATATGCAATATCCTTATTTTGCATATTTGGGTATTATTCTACACACTGGCTATTTTTCTAATGAGCTCCACCCCCCAAAAAGACCACATTTGGTTGGTCTGGACCAAACCAAATCTGAACCAATCATAGACGTCTATGTTTCATAAGTTTGGACATCACAGTACAGTACAGTACAGTAAAGTAGATATGTTCAGTACAGTAGAGTACAGTACAATACAGTACATTACACTGTACTCTGCTCTACTGTACTGTGCTAAACTCTACTGTATAGTACTGTACTCTACTTTTCTTTACTTTACTGTTCTGTACTGTGCTATTCTGGAGTGCACTGTACTCTGCTGTCCAAACTTGTGAAACCGAGACATCTATGATTGGTTCAGATTTGGACCGGCCAGGGCAAACTGACCAAATGTCAACTTCTTGTCAACGTCCATGGACGTCCAGTGTTGGTATGCCAGTGGAAGGGCGGACAGTAGCAGGTGATCCAACTGTGGTTTGTGACTACCATTTCAATTGGGATAATTCCGTTACCAATTTGGTAACAGAGTTACAAGTATTAATCATTTAATAATTAATTAACAAATAACAAACTTGATTTCAGTAAAAACACTATAACTAAATGGTATGTCTACCTTTTTTTGTTACTTCTGTGAACTTTCCTTTTCCTCCGTCCTCATGAGGGAGAGAAATTAGAAAATATCTTTAAGGTATGTGGGTTTTTGGCAACAGAATTACAAGGCAATGTTTCTTAAACTGACAGAAGGCAAATCATTTCTCGAACTAAATATAAGTGTTGATATTAGTTGGAAGGGTCTTTACTTCAACATTATTGTGTTTTTATTTATTTCTAATACCTTTTAAGACTTTTTCTGGTTGTCCAATATACTGTATATGCTCAATTTGAAGTTGGTTGGTTGGTAGGAGGGGGGGAGAGAGAGAGAGAGAGAGAGAGAGAGAGAGAGAGAGAGAGAGAGAGAGAGAGAGAGAGAGAGAGATTTTTTTTTGTGGGGGGTTAAGGAACAACGAGAGGTAACATAGATCAGACCGTGGTGGCCTCTAATCCAAGTTCACTCAGCCCCTCAGCTTTTTGAAATCACATATCAAAGACCAGCCTGGATTACACTTAAATGCACATTAGACTAAACAGGCAGGTGCTCTGGTTCCGCACTGGACATGTGCCTGTCAAACAGCCCAGTGGGTAGAGAGGAGTAGAAAAGAGAGAGGAGAGAGTCCATAGTTCCTACCCGGAATCCTAATTTAAACATCCATCCTTACCACTTTAAATGAAACACACACAACCAAACAATTCCATGTTCACATACATGTCCTACAAATGTTTTGTGTTTATTGGGAGGCCCCTGGCCCTTTCTCTGTACCTGGCCCTTTGTAGTGCACTACTTTTGACCAGGGCCCATAGGCCTCTGGTCAAAGTAGTGCACACTATTAGTGGTGCACGAGTCAGCTGTTTGTTCACCTGCACCCACCCACAATTGCTAATAACCCATCCGCAACAGCCCGACTAGACATTGAGTGTACAAAACATTAGGAACACTTCGTAATATTGAGTTGCACCCACACTTTTGCCCTCAGAACAGCCTCAATTCATTGGGGCATGGACTCTATATGGTGTTGAAAGCCTTCCACAGGGATGCTGGCCCATGCTGACTCCAATGCTTCCCAAAGTTGTGTCAAGTTGGCTAGATGTCCTTTAGATGGAGGACAATTCTTGATACACACGGGAAATTGTTCAGTGGGAAAAACCCAGCAGCTTTGCAGTTCTTGACACACTCAAACCGGTGCGCCTGGCACCTACTACCATACCTAGTTCAAAGACACTTAAATATTTTAGTCTTGCCCATTCACCCTCTGAATGGCACACATACACAATTCATGTCTCAATTGTCTCAAGATGTAAAAATCCTTCTTTAACCAGTCTCCTCCCCTTCGTCTGATTGAAGTAAATGTAACAAGTGACATCAATAAGGGATTATAACTTTTACCTGGATTCACCTGGTCAGTCTATGTCATGGAAAGAACAGGTTTTCCTAATGTTTTGTATGTGATAAAGTGAAAATCTTAGGCCCGTGCCCGACCCTAACCCGCAAATATAGAAAATACGCTGTAGGCTACAGTCAGAGACGGCTGAACTCTTTTTTGACAGGGGATGCAGGATTTGTTAAGCCTAATTGAGATATGTTTCTGCTTATAATTTTTTACATTTTGGTAGGCTATTTCAAGAGCTTGGGAACATAAGGTTCTATCTGCTTTTTTGTCAAAATTGAGTTATTGACATATCCTTGTTCGGTTCAATTCTCTCTACCTATATAGGTCTCTAAATACCCCAATTCATGTTGATAAGTTCAAAAGAATAAAATATAAAAATGTACACTATTCAAACGAATGAGGGCTCAGAACTTTAAAAGCAATTATCTGATTTGTTTAGTGCAACATTTTTGGTGTGAAATTTCCGAATGACATCAGTTTGACCGGTTGTAAGAAAATAGAAAGCTGTGAAAATGACCCAGCATGTTTCTGATCATATTTCAGGTCGACTTGGATGCATATTTCATGTGGTTGAAATACTATCAGCTTTTATGATGCTGTTAAAGATAGCACCTCTACACACGGTCCCTAACTGCAAATTCTAATTCTCTCAAGATGCTGAATTAAATAAATAATATTTCTCAACTCCTGTTCCCAAGTCAAAATGTACGTTTGGTGTATCATTTTACTGCAACAAATGCTTAATTCTCCAGGAGTCAATATTAAGGCTGTGTGAGAGGTTATAGACCTACAGTCAGTGTCCAGATTTCAGTTTCCATTTAACCCATCTGAACAGTAGGTTACAATTCCCTTGACGTGCCGTAGGCCTATTTGAAGTCCCCGTCTTGTGACTGTCGAATTTGTATAGCGCAATCACAATCATCACACATAACATTGCCAGTACTGCTATCATCCTCTTTTACCACTTCACCAAATCTTTCTCAAACATTACTTTTCTGTCCCTCCCTTCTATGTATTTTCAACCCTCCATTTCGCAGCTTTTCTCTTTTTTTTACATTTGTAAATTTTTTTCCTCCCCAATTTTGTGATATCCAATTGCGATCCAATTACAATCTTGTCTTTTCTCTTATTGAATTAAACTCTGACATTGTCCTTTTTGCCTCAGTGGATCAAAAATATATACAGTGGGGAGAACAAGTATTTGATACACTGCCGATTTTGCAGGTTTTCCTACTTACAAAGCATGTAGAGGTCTGTAATTTTTATCATAGGTACACTTCAACTGTGAGAGACGGAATCTAAAACAAAAATCCAGAAAATCACATTGTATGATTTTTAAGTAATTAATTTGCATTTTATTGCATGACATAAGTATTTGATACATCAGAAAAGCAGAACTTAATATTTGGTACAGAAACCTTAGTTTGCAATTACAGAGATCATACGTTTCCTGTAGGTCTTGACCAGGTTTGCACACACTGCAGCAGGGATTTTGGCCACTCCTCCATACAGACCTTCTGCAGATCCTTCAGGTTTCGGGGGCTGTCGCTGGGCAATCACGGACTTTCAGCTCCCTCCAAATATTTTCTATTGGGTTCAGGTCTGGAGACTGGCTAGGCCACTCCAGGACCTTGAGATGCTTCTTACGGAGCCACTCCTTAGTTGCCCTGGCTGTGTGTTTCGGTCGTTGTCATGCTGGAAGACCCAGCCATGACCCATCTTCAATGCTCTTACTGAGGGAAGGAGGTTGTTGGCCAAGATCTCGCGATACATGGCCCCATCCATCCTCCCCTCAATACAGTGCAGTCGTCCTGTCCCCTTTGCAGAAAAGCATCCCCAAAGAATGATGTTTCCACCTCCATGCTTCACGGTTGAGATGGTGTTCTTGGGGTTGTACTCATCCTTCTTCTTCCTCCAAACACGGCGAGTGGAGTTTAGACCAAAAAGCTCTATTTTTGTCTCATCAGACCACATGACCTTCTCCCATTCCTCCTCTGGATCATCCAGATGGTCATTGGCAAACTTCAGACAGGCCTGGACATGCGCTGGCTTGAGCAGGGGGACCTTGCTTTGATTGAGTGTGTGGACAGGTGTCATTTATACAGGTAACGAGTTCAAACAGGTGCAGTTAATACAGGTAATGAGTGGAGAACAGGAGGGCTTCCTAAAGAAAAACTAACAGGTCTGTGAGAGCCGGAATTCTTACTGGTTGGTAGGTGATCAAATACTTATGTCATGCAATAAAATGCAAATGAATTACTTAAAAATCATACAATGTGATTTTCTGGATTTTTCTTTTAGACTCCGTTTCTCACAGTTGAAGTGTACCTATGATAAAAATTATAGACCTCTACATGCTTTGTAAGTAGGTAAACCTGCAAAATCGGCAGTGTATCAAATACTTGTTGTCACGCCCTGGCTCTCGGACTCTGTTATGTTGAGCCAGGGTGTGTAGTTTCTATGTGTCTGTGTTCTAGGTTGTTTATCTAGCTGATGTGTTTTCTATGTTGGCCGGTGTGGTTCTCAATCAGAGGCAACGTGAATCAGCTGTTGATTGTTGTCTCTGATTGGGAACCATACTTAGGCAGCCTGTTTTGCCACAGTGTTTGTGGGATCTTGTTCCGTGTATGGTTTGTGTCTGTTACTAAGGACTTCACGTATCGTTTTGTTGTTTTGTTCGTGTGTGTACTCACAAAATAAAGTATGTTCACTCTTCACGCTGCGCATTGGTCCACTTCTATCGACGATCGTGACACTTGTTCTCCCCACTGTATATTTGGCGTGTGTACAGTTAGGTCCTAAAGCTTATAGGCTTACCAACTAATGCCAGAAAGCCTAAAAATAATCAGGGGCCATGTTTCCACTCTGAAGAACATCATGCTGTAAATGAAAATTAAATCACTTAAATAAGAAAATAAATCATCTTTCAAGTTAGTCAGCTCTCTCTCTCTCTCTCTCTCTCTCTCTCTCTCTCTCTCTCTCGCTCTCGCTCTCGCTCTCGCTCTCGCTCTCGCTCTCGCTCTCGCTCTCGCTCTCGCTCTCGCTCTCGCTCTCTCTCTCTCTCTCCACAGGTGGCCGGTGGCACCTTAATTGAGGAGGATGGCTCATAGTAATGGCTGTAATGGAATGGTATCGAACACATCAAACACATGTTTTCCATGTGTTTGATACCATTCCATTCACTCAATTCCAGCCATTATTGTGAGCCATCCTCCCCTCAGCAGCCTCCTGTGTCTCTCTCTTTCCACCCCCCCTCTCTCCCCTGCTCACAGTTAGTGAACAACCTAAAATAAACAGACAAATTTGACCTACATTATGAGCAAAGCAGGCAGTCTGCTACATACAATTAATCTTTAATAAAGCGTCTTAAAGACTGGGAAATAAATGTGTTGCTGGAAATTATTTTGATGCAATCTGAAGTCTCTTTTCCAAATTTCTGTGACTCACTCCCCACCCTCCTGATGACGCCCCTCCTGCCATTACATTGTCTGCCACTCATTGACAGCCAAATGGCCTCCAGTCCTTCCCCTCTCTACAATTAAACAATTACCACAGATTAACCTTCTCTCACTTAAAAAGACAGATTTGATGAAGATGTCTTCTGTTCTTTTTTGTTTCCCTTTCTCTTTTTTTCAACTGCCTCAAGCTCTTATTTTGCTACGTGTGCCGCAGCAGCGTGGCCGAAACTTCACGTTACAATTTAACCGTTTCGCTCCATTTCCATTGAAACGAATGGGCGACTTAGTGCCAAAGTTAGTGTCAGCACAGCAGGCAGCAGCACTGACTGTAGTACAGTGGCAGGGAGCTCCAAGCTCGACTCGTGATTGGAATATATTGCTCAGCCGGTGTGCCGGATGCTAGAGGTCTCATCAAGCCTGTGTCAATGTTTATTCAGCACACAGTTTCCATTTCAGCAGGCCACCCCTGCATCACCTTACCACTTAGTGGTTCACAGGTCCCCACTCTGTCAACGCAGTCATCCAACAGCTGGGTCGAACTGGACGTGCTGCAGTAAAAGGGGCCAAAATTTAGTGAAGGCCTATTTCTTGCCGGTGTGTTGGACGTTTAGGCTTGTGTAAGTCTGTCTCCACCAACTATTACTGTCTCCCAGCACATTACCTCATGAGGAATTAATGGCTGGGGCTGCACCCTAAATGGTACCATATTCCCTATGCAGTGCACTACTTTTGACCAGGGCTCATAGTAGTGCACTATACAGGGAATAAGGTGCAATTTGGGACACAGCCTGGGTGTGCATGTATCAGATCCTCTGAAGATCATTAGCATGGAAAAAATACTTGTACTTCTAGAAGGGTCCGGTTTGTTTTCTCTCACTGTTTTTACAGAGATAATGTTAGCATCTAAATGGCTGTTGGTACAGAGCCATTGGTGAGGATTGTAGACTATGTCACAGTAAGGGATTTGTAGTGTTGTGTTTACGACTAGATGGATGCTGGCTTACCTAGTTACACATCCAATAAGTATTTACTTAACTCTGGGTTCAATACGTGATCATTTGTTAAACCTGAATCTCTATTACTCTGTCAGTCAGAGACATTGGTAACTAAACTTGTCACTGCATGTACTTGATTAATATGACTTTCATTTACGGTACAGGCGGTTACTTTTAGAACCAAACATGTGAAATCAGAGCTACACTATCTCTGGTAGGATCGGTCAGCCAGTCATTTATACATAAAGGCCAGTCTGGTATCTCTTTGCTCTGTCCAGAGGCTTTCCGAAGAGTTAAAATGTGTGATCTCCGATCTCTTGGCCACAACAGATGAGTTTGGCCTAAATGACTCATCACTCGATGATTAGTGGTGACTGACTGGGCTGGTATTCATTCACTCCTTCCCCATAAACCCCATTCAGCCATGTTGGATGGAGGCTATTTGGAGCTGAGTGGGCTAGCGCCGCTAACCATGACCTTTAGATGTGAAGCAGAGATGCATGTTGTCTCTCTTAAAAATTTGAAAATGCTGCAAACCATATGGAGAAGAGAAGAGAGAGATAGACAAACCGAGAGTGAGAGAGGGCAAGAGTCTATGAGTCATACTGTGAATTTATTGTGGCATGTAAAATCCACTAATCTATACTTGAGAACAGGTTATGTTCCACCACTCTAGCCTTGACTGGGGTTTTGCATGGGGGTTTTGCATGGTGTGCAACAGAGCAACCAGCACTGCCCACTAAGGAATGCCCATAAACCCTCCCACCCTGTGATGCCCTTCACTGCCCTTGGGGCTGTGAGGGGAAACCCTGCAGCAGCCTGTGTGGGCCCCACCATCAGTCAGGACCTCACTGGAAGCCCTCTGTCTGTCTCAAACTAGACCTGGCTTCAAGTTGTATTCGTTTTCTTTCAAATGCTTCAGCTGAGCTCGAGAGAACCAAGTCAATAGTGCCAAAAGTATAAACCCCGCCCATCTGGTACTGCAAGCCAAGCTGATCAAACGGTCAGTGTTTGAAAGATAACAAATACTGTTTGAACCCAGGTCGGGTTAACTACCTCTTCCCTTAAACCATTACCCCACAGTGGTGGAGATGGGCTGCTGAGAAGCCAGTCTCATTGCTTATGTTTAATTAATGGTATTTTCTAGACTTATTTATGCTTTATAAATGGCTAGGGGGTCCAATATTAGACGCATGTTGTTTATTAAATGTCTGGGTTTTATTGCATACTGTTAGATGGGAAGTATTTTGCTGCTGTGAAGATGGAAAAATGTGTCTGGGAGAAGGGTTAGGGGTGTAAGGGTTAGACATGGCGCTGGGACAGTGATAAAAGGTCTACATACCTGTGGTTCTGCTAGACTGGTGTTAAGCAAGGGGTGGTCAGGAGAGAGCTGACACACATACACTGACTGTAAGATAGGACCACCAAAGGTAGTGGTCTACGAGAGAAAAAATTGCAAAAAATGTCAGAGAAATACGAAGGTCGCAATTGCACAACCAATATCATAACACCATATTGATATCCTTGAAACCATACAATAAAAAGAGATGTGATGGAAAGCAGGAGAGAGACAGAGAGAGAGTAGAGAGACAGAGAAGAGACAGAGACACAGACAAACACAGAGACACAGAGAGAAAATTAAGAGAAAAGAGAGGGAAAAGGATGATCATTAGTTCAGTGTCCATGTAATGGTACAATCAAATGCATGGTGCCACAGTAACTGGAGCTTACAGCTGTCCTGTGGCTGAGAGGCCTATAAGAGTCCTATAATGAGTGTAGTCCCTGAGTTACTGTACCGCTCTCTGCTCTCTCTCTCTCTCTCTCTCTCTCTCGCTCTCTCTCTCTCTCTCGCTCTCTCTCTCTCCCTCTCCGTCGTCTGGAAGCTTTTTCTCCGTCCTTCCTCCCTTCTTCCTCCCCTTCCGTCCTGGTATTATGTATTTAAGCTGTCAGATCAAACACAATCCCCTGTAAAAACCAGGATAGTTCTCCTAATCAGCCAAATTGCGTAACGCCATGCCTGAGGGGAAGACGTCTCTTTTTCCACCTTCTCTTCTCTTCTCTTCTCTTCTCTTCTCTTCTCTTCTCTTCTCTTCTCTTCTCTTCTCTTCTCTTCTCTTCTCTTCTCTTCTCTTCTCTTCTCTTCTCTTCTCTTCTCTTCTCTTCTCTTCTCTTCTCTTCTCTTCTCTTCTCTTGAAGACATTACCTAATGGCATCAAACCAACGGTTACACTCTTCATCATCAGTGTCTCATTGATGCAAACGGATGTAATGGTAAAAATATGGCTGCTATTTTACGGGCTCCTAACCTGCTGTGCTATTTTGTTAGTGTTTGTAACTTATTTTGTAACTTATTGTGTACATAATGTTGCTGCTACCGTCTCTTATGACCTAAAATAACTTCTGGACATCAGAACAGGGATTACTCACCTCGAACTGGACAAAGATTTTTTATTTAATGAGTCCACCTGCTTTCTCGGGAACGGGCCAAAATCCCTGTCCTTTGCGTGAATAAAACACGGAGAAAAAGGGGGCGGAGGTCGGGCTGCCTTCAGAGAATTCGTAGGCGAGTGAGTAAACCTCCACTACCATCCGTTCTATTGGCCAATGTGCAATCATTGGGGGGAAAAATGGATGATCAACGATCAAGAATATCCTACCAATGGGACATTAAAAACTGTAATATCTTATGTTTCACTGAGTCGTGGCTGAACGACTACACAGATAATATAGAGCTGGCTGGATTTTCCGTGCATCGGCAGGACAGAGAAGCCACATCTGGTAAGGCGAGGGGCGGGGGTGTCTGTCTATTAGTCAATAACAGCTGGAGCGCGATGTCTAATATTAAAGAAGTCTCAAAGTATTGCTAGCCTGAGGTAGAGTACCATATGATAAGCTGTAGACCACACTATCTCCCAAGAGAGTTCTCATCTATATTATTCGTAGCCGTCTATTTACCACCACAAACTAATGCTGGCACTAAGACTGCACTCAACGAGCTGTATAAGGCCATAAGCAAACAAGAAAATGCTCATCCAGAAGCGGCGCTCCTAGTGGCCGAGGACTTTAACGAAGGCAAACTTAAATCCATTTTACCTCATTTCTACCAGCATGTCACATGTGCAACCAGAGGAAAATACACTCCAGACCACCTTTACTCCACACACAGAGACACATACAAAACTCTCCCTCGCCCTCCATTTGGCAAATCTGACCATAATTCTATCCTCCTGATTCCTGCTTACAAACAAAAACTGAAGCAGGAAGTACCAGTGACTCGCTCAATACGGAAGTGGTCAGATAACGCAGATGCTACGCTACAGGACTGTTTTGCTAGCACAGACTGGAATATGTTCCGGGATTCATCCAATGGCATTGAGGAGTATACCACCTCAGTCATCGGCTTCATCAATAAGTGCATCGATGATGTCGTCCCCACAGTGACCGTACGTACATATCCCAACCAGAAGCCATGGATTACAGGCAACATCCGCATCGAGCTAAAGGATAGAGCTGCCGCTTTCAAGGAGCGGGACACTAATCCGGGCGCTTATAAGAAATCCCGCTACGCCCTCAGACGAACCATCAAACAGGCAAAGCGTCAATATAGGAGTATGATTGACTCCTACTACACAGGCTCTGACGCTCGTCGGATGTGGCAGGGCTTGAAAACTATTACGGACTACAAAGGAAACCCAGCCGAGAGCTGCCCAGTGACGTGAGCCTACCAGACGAGCTAAATGCCTTTGAGGCAAACAACACTGAAGCATGCATGAGAGCACCAGCTGTTCCGGACGACTGTGTGATAACGCTCTCGGTAGCCGATGTGAGCAGGACCTTTAAACAGGTCAACATTCACAAAGCCGCGGGGCCAGACAGATTACCAGGATGTGTTAGCAAAGCATTCGCGGACCAACTAGCAAGTGTCTTCACTGACATTTTCAACATGTCCCTGACCCAGTATGTTATACCTACATGTTTCAAGCAGACCACCATAGTCCCTGTGCCCAAGGAAGCGAAGGTAACCTGCCTAAATGATTACCGCCCCGTAGCACTCACATCAGTAGCCATGAAGTGCTTTGAAAGGCTGGTCATGGCTCACATCAACACCGTTATCCCGGATACACTAGACCCACTCCAATTCGCATACCACCCCAACAGATCCACAGATGACGCAATCTCAATCGCACTCCACACTGCCCTTTCCCACCTGGACACAAGGAACACCTATGTGAGAATGCTGTTCATTGACTACAGCTCAGCGTTCAACACCATAGTGCCCACAAAGCTCATCACTAAGCTAAGGACCCTGGAACTAAACACCTCCTTCTGCAACTGGATCCTGGACTTACTGGTAAAGGTAGGCAACAACACGTCTGCCATGCTGATCCTCAACACTGGGGCTCCTCAGGGTGCGTGCTTAGTCCCCTCCTGTACTCCCTGTTCACCTACGACTGCGTGGCCAAACACGACTCCAACACCATCATTACGTTTACTGACGACACAACAGTGTTAGGCCTGATCACCGACAATGATGAGACAGCCTATAGGGAGGAGGTCAGAGATCTGGCAGTGTGGTGCCAGGTCACCAACATCTCCTTCAATGTGAGCAAGACAAAGGAGCTGATCATGGACTACAGGAAAAGGTGGGCCGAACAGGCCCCCATTAATATCGACGGGGCTGTAGTGGAGCGGGTCGAGAGTTTCAAGTTCCTTGGTTTCCACATCACCAACAAACTATCATGGTCCAAACACACCAAGACAGTCGTGAAGAGGGCATGACAATACCTTTTCCCCCTCAGGAGACTGAAAAGATTTGGCATGTGTCCCCAGATCCTCAAAAAGTTATAATAATAATATGCCATTTAGCAGACGCTTTTATCCAAAGCGACTTACAGTCATGCGTGCATACATGTTTTGTCTATGGGTGGTCCCAGGGATCGAACCCACTACCTTGGCGTTACAAGCGCCGTGCTCTACCAGCTGAGCTACGGAGGACCACCCATACAGCTGCACCATCGAGAGCATCCTGACCGGTTGCATCAACGCCTGGTATGGCAACTGCTCGCCATCTGACCGTAATGCGCTACAGAGGGTAGTGCGTACAGCCCAGTACATCACTGGGGCCAAACTTCCTGCCATCCAGGACCTATATACTAGGCGGTGTCAGAGGAAAGGCCAAAAAATTGTAAAATAATCCAGTCACCCAAGTCATAGACTGTTCTCTCTGCTACCACACTGCAAGAAGTACGGGAGCGCCAAGTCTAGGACCAAAAGGCTCCTTAACAGCTTCTACCCCCAAGCCATAAGACTGCTGAAAAAATAATCAAATGGCCACCCGGACTATTTACATTGGTTTGGGATAGGCTTAAAACAGAAATCTCAAAAACAACTTTCTATCGCTGGATTTGAACTTGCTATCCTCGTCCACAACGCCCTAGCAAACCGAAACCTACTTGAAGGTAACAGCGCTCATTATTGCCCCTAGTGGCTGGTTTCCACTTCCTCAGACTTGGATGGACGTTGAATACTGACTTGTATCACGGGTGACCTGGCTGCCCAAATGGCACCCTATTCCCCATAAAGTGTGCTACGTTTGACCAGAGTCCTATGGACGGGCCTTGGTCAAACGTAATGCAATGCATAGGGAATAGGGTGCCATGGTCTGCCACACACTAGACCAATACAACCTATCTTGACAGAGGTGAGATGGAGTCTGCCAGAGATGAGTTTGAGACATAAATCAACCCACTAGTTAGTTTCCTTGGAAGTAACCACATCCTTCTCCTCTTCTTCCTCCTCCTCCTCTTCCTCCTCCTCGTCCTCCTCCCACTCCCTCCGTCCTTATTTCAGAGCTGAAATGAAATCTCAGAGAACAATAGGGAATGAAAAAGGGTAATAATAGAATCTATTCCAAGAGGTGACCAACCAGTACTGTCTTCAGTCTTTCTACGTAATGACTCTTTGTGAAAAAAAGAAGGCTATTTTACTCAAAAATTGTCTAAGCTTCTTCTTTGATTGCTTTTATTTTTGTTCAATCCATTCCTGTTTATGAGGACTTTGGTTATGAAAGCTCTTCTTTTGGGTCATTGTATGGACAGTGTTCCAGACCATAACAGCATGGTCTGGAAAAGTAGTGCACTGTATAGGGAATAGGGTGCAATTTGGGATACAACCTCAGTAAAGGTCATTGTACTAGCGTAGCTAGCTCAGGAAGCTGGTCAGTACTGTAGAGGCAGTTAGCAGCGCTGGGTCAAGGACACATTAGTCTGTTATCTTCAGAGAGGCTAGCGTCCTGAGGTTTATAACCTCAGCTACTCACATCCTCATATCCATTTACCAGCAGTGGAAAAAGTACCCAATTGTCATACTTGAGTAAAAGTAAAGATACCTTAATAGAAAATAACTCAAGTAAAAGCGAAAGTCACCCGGTAAAGTACTACTTGAGTAAAAGTCTAAAAGTATTTGGTTTTAAATATTCTTAAGTATCAAAAGTAAATGTAATTGATAAAATGTGCTTAAGTATCAAGAATTTGAAATTCCTTATATTAAGCAAACCAGACGGCACCATTTTATTGCTTTTTTAATTTACGGATAGCCAGGGGCACACTCCAACACTGTGTTTAGTGAATCCGCCAGATCAGGTAGTAGGGATGACCAGGGATGTTCTCTTGATAAGTGTGAATTGGACCATTTTCCTGTCCTGCTAAGCATTTAAAATGTAACAAGTACTTTTAGGTGTCAGGGAAAACATATGGAGTAAAAAGTACATTCTTTTCTTTAGGAATGTAGTGAAGTAAAAGTAAAAGTTGTCAAAAATAAAAATAGTAAAGTAAAGTACAGATACCAAAAAAAACTACTTAAGTAGTACTTGAAAGTATTTTTACTTAAGTACTTTACACCACTGGCATTTACTCACTGCTTATTCACTACTTCCCAGCTCACTGTATTGGCCCAGGATGGCTTTTCCCAGATGTGACACGAGGGGAAAATAAACCTTGACCAGTTCTGTCCAGATCCGGACATTTTCAGCCAACATCACCTGAGGACTATTCTGTTTGTTATCAGTTCCTCAATGATCGCAGAGCTTCTTCCATGTTTTTCCATGTTGAATTTCAATATATTGTTGTTGGTGGTGTTCTTAGAATTGTTTCTGGATATAAGGCAGAACTTTCAAGTTGAAAAAGTAAACCAAAAAGCCCCCTATAAGAGTGTAAAGCCAGAGAACACGGCCACGCTTTTATCCCGACTACAGATACATTTTTTTTTACACCAAGCAGAAAGATATGCTTGACATACTGTATGTTTATTTTATTTCATAGTAAAATAGACAACAGATAACCTCCCTGTTTACGCTAGTTCATCTGGTCCTCTGAAGATGATCGTAATTCAGTGGAACATTTTCGAATTAGTTACTGCCGTCTCTTCCAAGACCAACATTCAGAGCAAATCCTTTCTCTTTCCCTAATAAACCGACTGGGGCAGGGTGAAGAGTTTGAGTTATTATTAGCCTACGCTAGCTGGCAGTCAATCTGTGGAACTTGGGTTAGCCAAAAACAGAGAGAAAGAAGAAGAGCAGAACTGGTCAAGGTCTTGGACGTAGAAGCAATTAGAGGAGGGGAAACCATGGGATAAAGAGCAGAAAAAAAGCTATTGTAAATCTTGACCACGGCCAAGTTTATGACAGTGGAGGATAATGAATGTCTAGAAAGAGGGTGAGAGGATTAAAGGTAGTTCCAGGCAGTTCCTCCACAGTGCATGGTCTTGGGTTTCTCTCTGGTCCTGATTGCTGCTGGATGCGAAGGAAGTAACCTCTGGATGGGTGACTCATCTCTTGGAGTCGGGCCTCGCTGATCGCTTTTTGAGCCTCAAAGAGAATGGACCATCTTCATAGTACTCTTCCAAGAGCCACTCTTATCACTAGCCTATGTGTCAAGCTTTTGCCAGTTACTGTTTGCAATAAATAATGATGACTTATCATGTTGACTACTGATGCGTGCTAACAAGACATCTTATAGCTCTTGTATGTGTCCCAAATGGCACCATATTCCCTATATCGTGCACTACTTTTAACCAGATACCTATGGGGCTCAGTCAAAGTACTGCAATGCATATCGAATGGGTTACAATTGTCTTTCAAACGTCTACCTTCTTATGCCTCAGTGCACTGGCTTCAGTGTTTGTAGTATACGCCTCCAAGCCATTCGCCGTTATTTTGAGCCAAGATGCAGGTGGTGATTACTTTTTTCCTTCACTTCCCTACACCTATCCCCATCATCTCCACTGGTCTCAATCCTCACGTGTTGCCTGTCCAGGGTCACCTCTAAATATGAGCCTCACCCCACCGTCCCCCCTCCCTCCTCCCGCCCCAGGGGTTAACGACACCCCCTTAGAGAGCTCCCCCCACTTCTCTGTTGGATTCTCTCCCGCCCCCCCCCTAGGCCTGGGCTCCCCATCTTGATCGGACTGGAAGGGGGACCGTTTCCATGGCAACACATGTTGTGTTTGTGTACACACAGTGGTTTCAGGAGCCGGGGGGGGTTCAGGAAGAGGAAATTAATCACCATGGGGAAATACAGGTCACTGTGACTGGGGGCTCAGGGGAGTAGCAACCACCCATACTGGGGAAAGCACAGAACCCCCCCCCCCAACAAGACCCCCCCCCCTGTTCCCCACTCTCCACTCAGACTTCCACCGCCACCTATCCACCCCGGTTCCCCTCTAGTTATGATTAGAAACCATAACAACATGCTTCACTGTCAAAATGTGTCCACATTCATTCAGCCCCACGGCTTAACAACCTGTTTGTGTGACTAGACTGGGGGCCCCTGTTACCCCTCCAAAGGACTAGGGGTTTTAGAGGTGTAATCATCCACATGGACTGATCACAAAGGCCCCTATCTTCCTCTGACATATGGTAATCAGGAAGGTAAGGGTTGAGTGTGTGTTTTTTTGTGTGTGGTGTGTGGTGTGTGTGTGTTTGTGCGCATGTGTGTGTGTGTGTGGATGGTTCTGGGTCTTTGATGGTTCGCCTCATGTTGCCTCAGGCCTGTTCAGTGCCCCCAATGATAGCTGCTTTGATCCAACAAGACCGGCTACTATACCGGTTACTACTCAGGGTTATCGTGTCAGTCATTACTGGTATTACAGGACGTTAATAACTTAATACACTTAGAAAGAAAGGGCTACCTAGACACCAAAAGGGTTCTGTTACATGGACAGCCAGAGAACCCTATATGATTATAGGTAGCCCCTTTTCTTCTAAGAATGTACATATCCTCTTAGGTAGATATACAGTGAGGGAAAAAAGTATTTGATCTCCTGCTGATTTTGTACGTTTGCCCACTGACAAAGAAATGATCAGTCTATAATTTTAATGGTAGGTTTATTTGAACAGTGAGAGACAGAATAACAACATAAAAATCCAGAAAAACGCATGTCAAAAATATTAAAAATTTATTTGCATTTTAATGAGGGAAATAAGTATTTGACCCCCTCTCAATCAGAAAGATTTCTGGCTCCCAGGTGTCTTTTATACAGGTAACGAGCTGAGATTAGGAGCACACTCTTAAAGGGAGTGCTCCTAATCTCAGCTTGTTACCTGTATAAAAGACACCTGTCCACAGAAGCAATCAATCAATCAGATTCCAAACTCTCCACCATGGCCAAGACCAAAGAGCTCTCCATGCATGTCAGGGACAAGATTGTAGACCTACACAAGGCTGGAATGGGCTACAAGACCATCGCCAAGCAGCTTGGTGAGAAGGTGACAACAGTTGGTGCGATTATTCGCAAATGTAAGAAACACAAAATAACTGTCAATCTCCCTCGGCCTGGGGCTCCATGCAAGATCTCACCTCGTGGAGTTGCAATGATCATGAGAACGGTGAGGAATCAGCCCAGAACTACACAGGAGGATCTTGTCAATGATCTCAAGGCAGCTGGGACCATAGTCACCAAGAAAACAATTGGTAACACACTACGCCGTGAAGGACTGAAATCCTGCAGCGCCCGCAAGGTCCCCCTGCTCAAGAAAGCACATATACATGCCCATCTGAAGTTTGCCAATAAACATCTGAATGATTCAGAGGAGAACTGGGTGAAAGTGTTGTGGTCAGATGAGACCAAAATCGAGCTCTTTGGCATCAACTCAACTCGCCGTGTTTGGAGGAGGAGGATTGCTGCCTATGACCCCAAGAACACCATCCCCACCGTCAAACATGGAGGTGGAAACATTATGCTTTGGGGGTGTTTTTCTGCTAAGGGGACAGGACAACTTCACCGCATCAAAGGGACGATGGACGGGGTCATGTACTGTCAAATGTTGAGTGAGAACCTCCTTCCCTCAGCCAGGGCATTGAAAATGGGTTGAGGATGGGTATTCCAGCATGATAATGATCCAAAGCACACGGCCAAGGCAACAAAGGAGTGGCTCAAGAAGAAGCACATTAAGGTCCTGGAGTGGCCTAGCCAGTCTCCAGACCTTAATCCCTTAGAAAATCTGTGGAGGGAGCTGAACGTTCGAGTTGCCAAACGTCAGCCTTGGAGAAGATCTGCAAAGAGGAGTGGGACAAAATCCCTCCTGAGATGTGTGCAAACCTGGTGGCCAACTACAAGAAACGTCTGACCTCTGTGATTGCCAACAAGGGTTTTGCCACCAAGTACTAAGTCATGTTTTGCAGAGGGGTCAAATACTTATTTCCCTAATTCAAATGCAAATCAATTTAGAAAATGTTTGACATGCAGTTTTCTGGATTTTTTTGTTTTTATTCTCTCTCACTGTTCAAATAAACCTACCATTAAAATTATAGACTGATCATGTCTTTGTCAGTGGGCAAACGTACAAAATCAGCAGGGGATCAAATACTTTTTTCCCTCACTGTAACCAGCCCAAACTGTAGTGGATAATGTGTTGTTAAGCCATATGTAGAATGTTGAAATTATGGCATGGTGTGGCATTTTATTTCCATGGCAATTTCCAACCAGCCACTGGGGACAAGGCGAATTCCTTTTACCTTCTCGTAGATTTGCGACGAACTAGGCACTAGTTTTGTTTTATTATAATTTTTCTGTTTTAACCCTATCCCAAACCTAAACTTATCCACTCGGAATTAATGACTAAACTGATGTTCAACCCTGTCCCAAACCTTATCCCAAACCTTAAACAGTCGGAATTGTTGACTGCTAAGACATGACAAAATACGCCATAATTAAAGGGGCAAGACATGCCATATATCTGTTGCCTGCAGTTATGTCAAATGTGTCAATTTTCTTTGGAGGTTGCGTTGAATATCTCATTTCTTGAGGTGCTGAGTAATTTCGTACTAAAGAAAGTTGGTCTCAGACTAAGGCTCATTCTTCTGACGTTTCTCTGGGTATTTTTACCCCCCTGAGGGGTTTTGCCGTGACTTTCTAGACAAATTGTGCTTCATCTTGCGGTTTGGCATTTCCTTAACTCATTCATTGATTTCGGTTGTACAGTTGTTACTTTTTGAAAAATGAGGGCAGGATCTGAAGATTTTTTGATTAATTCCCAACCCCACTCTATGCCTAAATGTCTGACTCTGAGGCTGCAGTGCTTTAGATCAGTGCTCTGTTCCAATGGGACCCTCATATATAAGGCCATTATAGCCAATCAAAGGGAAATATAAAAAGGTGGATTTTGGTTGGGTAAAATAATGGGCAGGAAAGCTTTCATTAATGACCTGAATGAATCTTCAGTATGTGGGACTTTCTTGCAGGCCAAGCGTTCCCTGGACGACGTTAAATCAATCTGAATATCCGTGGGTGTCATCACACAGCCAGCCTAATGGTTATGAAAGAGCCCTGTGAGAGAGAAAAGTGGGAACTTTTTCTTATTTTTCCCCCATTTGTGCAGAGTTCAACCTCTTCTCTCTCTCTCTCTCTCTCTCTCTCTCTCTCTCTCTCTCTCTCTCTCTCTCTCTCTCTCTCTCTCTCTCTCTCTCTCTCTTTCTATCACTCTCTTGCTCGCTGTGTCCTCTCTTGGTATGAGGGCTTTGATAGTAAACACTAGACAGACATGTTATTGAAAAGCCGTAACATTTGCCATCTGTAGTTTGTCACTGTCAATTCTTTTTACTATGTTAGTTTTTCAAAGTGTCTCTCTCTTTATTCTGGGGCCGCTTTCTAAAGGACCAGAAAGTAAAATGTGAGCTTTTACCTGCTCTCCGTGGACTCTCCAAGGTGATATTCAATAGGGAAAAAACAACACAACAAATATATTTCTGTTTTTGTAACTCCATGACTACTCCACCGAGCGTTGCCATGTTATTGAACCAACACCCAGTATCATGGTGTCAAGCTGAGGTACGGGTGGTTCTCCTCTGATCATAACACCAGGCTGTGGTCTATAATTGGCTTTGTTTTTGGTCCTCAGTCCACTCTACAGGCTATGGATCCATGATATTCAGAGCCTGGCATAGCAGGCCACAGTATCACAAAAATATGGTATGGAGGCTAAGGGCTTGAGGATAAACAACATAGACTTGACGATCAAACCCCCTTTCTTCCTCCTCTGCCTCAACCAGATCTAGATGCAAATCTTCTGAAGGAGAGCATTGACAGAGAAATTAGTGAGAGCAGTAATTGAAAGAGAGAATCTCTGACATTGACAGATAGAACTGAATTGATGCCTTAATTTTGTACATTACTTCCTCATTGACAGGACAATTTAAAGCTCCCAGGCATCATCAGATCCTAATATCAGTACAGAGCAGACAAAAGAGAAAACACAAACCTGAACAAGGAGACAGCTCCTGTCTGTCCTTAATCTCTCTCTCTCTCTCTCTCTCTCTCTCTCTCTCTCTCTCTCTCTCTCTCTCTCTCTCTCTCTCTCTCTCTCTCTCTCTCTCTCTCTCTCTCTCTCTCTCTCTCTCTCTCTCTCTCTCTCTCTCTCTCTCTCTCTCTCTCTCTCTCTCTCTTGCGAAAGTATTCACCCCCCTGGCATTTTTCCTATTTTGTTGCCTTACAACCTGGAATTAAAATTGATTTTTTGGGGGTTTGTATCATTTGATTTACACAACATGCCTACCACTTTGAAGATGCAAAATATTTGTTATTGTGAAAGAAACAAGAAATAAGACAAAGAAACACAAAACTTGAGTGTGCATAACTATTCACCCCCCCAAAGTCAATACTTTGTAGAGCCACCTTTTGCAGCAATTACAGCTGCAAGTATCTTGGGGTATGTCTCTATAAGCTTGGCACATCTAGCCACTGGGATTTTTGGCCAATCTTCAAGGCAAAACTGCTCCAGCTCCTTCAAGTTGGATGGGTTCCGCTGGTGTACAGCAATCTTTAAGTCATACCATAGATTCTCAATTGGATAAAGGTCAGGGCTTTGACTAGGCCATTCCAAGACATTTAAATGTTTCCCCTTAAACCACTCAAGTGTTGCTTTAGCAATATGCTTTGGGTCGTTGTCCTGCTGGAAGGTGAACATCCGTCCCAGTCTCAAATCTCTGGAAGACAAGACTTTCCTGTATTTAGCCCCATCCATCATTCCTTCAATTCTGACCAATTTCCCAGTCCCTGCCGATGAAAAACATCCCCACAGCATGATGCTGCCACCACCATGCTTCACTGTGGGGATGGTATTCTCGGGGTGATGAGAGGTGTTGGATTTGCGCCAGACATAGCGTTTTCCTTGATGGCCAAAAAGCTAAATTTTAGTCTCATCTGACCAGAGTACCTTCTTCCATATGTTTGGGGAGTCTCCCACATGCCTTGTTTGCTTATTATTTTCTTTAAGCAATGGGTTTTTCTGGCCACTCTTCCGTAATGCCCAGCTCTGTGGAGTGTACAGCTTAAAGTGGTCCTATGGACAGATACTCCAATCTCCGCTGTGGAGCTTTGCAGCTCCTTCAGGGTTATCTTTGGTCTCTTTGTTGCCTCTCTGATTAATGCCATCCTTGCCTGGTCCGTGTTTTGGTGGGCGGCCCACTCTTGGCAGGTTTGTTTTGGTGCCATATTCTTTCAATTTTTTAATAATGGTTACATTTTTAATAACTCTGATCTGCAAATCTGTCATCAAGGCAAAGGGTGGCTATTTGAAGAATCTCAAATATCAACTATATTTTGATTTGTTTAACACTTTTTTGTTTACTACATGATTCCATTTGTGTTATTTCATAGTTTTGATGTCTTCACTATTATTCTACAATGTAAAAAATAGTAAAAATAAAGAAAAACCCTTGAATGAGTAGGCGTGTCCAATCTTTTGACTGGTACTGTATATATGTCTATATCTATCTCGATCCCTCTCTCTCTCTCTCATTCTCTCTCTCTCTCTCTCTCTCTCTCTGTAGTCTGTTTATTTTATTGTATCTGCCATGCGTGTCAGTTCTCTCAGAGGGCTGGGAAAAGAAGAAAGGACACGGAGCGGAGGGAGACATGGGAGGAGAGAGGAAGAGCAGGCGACCGCTAACTCTCTCTGAACATCTTATACTCCTGAATGGGTCTTTCAAGTGTTCCTCCTCTGATATCTACCAACCAACCAATCCTTAGCCAATCCCACTGGTGCCGCCAGGCTTCACTGAACGATGAAAATAAGCATCCCTCTCTCTCCCTTTCCCCATCTTCTGTTTTCTTTTTCATTCCTCCCTTGCTTTGTACCTTTCATTTATTCTCCTGGCTGGAACACAAGCAAGCTATTATACGGACAACAGCACCTCTAATTCCCCCAAAAAGATAGCAGCGTGTGTGTATATCTAAATGTTTCTTATTTTTTCTCCTGCTCCTCCATTTTCCCCCTTTATTTTTTCCTGAATTGATTTTCAGGAAATCAGTCTTAGAAGGGATTAATTATGTTTGCCAGGAGTCTATGTCAGTGTGTGGATACAGGCATGGATGTGTATGTATGTGGGTGCGTGTGTGTGCGCGTGTGTGAGTTCGTTCATGCATCGAGATACAGTGGGGAAAACAAGTATTTAGTCAGCCACCAATTGTGCAAGTTCTCCCACTTAAAAAGATGAGAGAGGCCTGTAATTTTAATCATAGGTACACGTCAACTATGACAGACAAATTGAGAAAAGAATATCCAGAAAATCACATTGTAGGATTTTTTATGAATTTATTTGCAAATTATGGTGGAAAATATGTATTTGGTCACCTACAAACAAGCAAGATTTCTGGCTCTCACAGACCTGTAACTTCTTCTTTAAGAGGCTCCTCTGTCCTCCACTCGTTACCTGTATTAATGGCACCTGTTTGAACTTGTTATCAGTATAAAAGACACCTGTCCACAACCTCAAACAGTCACACTCCAAACTCCACTATGGCCAAGACCAAAGAGCTGTCAAAGGACACCAGAAACAAAATGGTAGACCTGCACCAGGCTGGGAAGACTGAATCTGCAATAGGTAAGCAGCTTGGTTTGAAGAAATCAACTGTGGGAGCAATTATTAGGAAATGGAAGACATACAAGACCACTGATAATCTCCCTCGATCTGGGGCTCCACGCAAGATCTCATCCCGTGGGGTCAAAATGATCACGAGAACGGTGAGCAAAAATCCCAGAACCACACGGGGGGACCTAGTGAATGACCTGCAGAGAGCTGGGACCAAAGTAACAAAGCCTACCATCAGTAACACACTACGCCGCCAGGGACTCAAATCCTGCAGTGCCAGACGTGTCCCCCTGCTTAAGCCAGTACATGTCCAGGCCCGTCTGAAGTTTGCTAGAGTGCATTTGGATGATCCAGAAGAGGATTGGGAGAATGTCATATGGTCAGATGAAACCAAAATAGAACTTTTTGGTAAAAACTCAACTCGTCGTGTTTGGAGGACAAAGAATGCCGAGTTGCATCCAAAGAACACCATACCTACTGTGAAGCATGGGGGTGGAAACATCATGCTTGTGGGCTGTTTTTCTGCAAAGGGACCAGGACGACTGATCCGTGTAAAGGAAAGAATGAATGGGGCCATGTATCGTGAGATTTTGAGTGAAAACCTCCTTCCATCAGCAAGGGCATTGAAGATGAAACATGGCTGGGTCTTTCAGCATGACAATGATCCCAAACACACCGCCCGGGCAACGAAGGAGTTGCTTCGTAAGAAGCATTTCAAGGTCCTGGAGTGGCCTAGCCAGTCTCCAGATCTCAACCCCATAGAAAATCTTTGGAGGGAGTTGAAAGTCTGTGTTGCCCAGCGACAGCCCCAAAACATCACTGCTCTAGAGGAGATCTGCATGGAGGAATGGGCCAAAATACCAGCAACAGTGTGTGAAAACCTTGTGAAGACTTACTGAAAACGTTTGACCTGTGTCATTGCCAACAAAGGGTATATAACAAAGTATTGAGAAACTTTTCTTATTGACCAAATACTTATTTTCCACCATAATTTGCAAATAAATTCATCAAAAATCCTACAATGTGATTTTCTGGATTTTATTTTCTCATTTTGTCTGTTACAGTTGACGTGTACCTATGATGAAAATTACAGGCCTCTCTCATCTTTTTAAGTGGGAGAACTTGCACAATTGGTGGCTGACTAAATACTTTTTTTCCCCAATGTATGTGGTTGCATAATGCCAAACAGAGGGATCTACCAAGGTATTTCTCTTATTTCTCTTCTTAAGCCACCGGTAAATCAGCCTATTCTTGGCTCTTTCCATTCCCTGGATCTCAACAGGAATTTGTAAACAAATTCACAAACACAGAGACAAAGTCTAACTGTAATACAATCTGTTTAAATCTCACAAATAAATCTATAAAATGCCTTGCTTTCAGCCTCTGCTAAGGCCAGCTAAGGCTTCTGTGAACATCACTATGGCTCCAGTTTAATACGGGGTTTTCTGTCTACAAGTTGGAAGGAAGTGAGTATGTAGTGTTTTGTCAGTCTACTCTTTTTCACCTCAGGGGAACGGTAGAGACCACCAGTGAGATCACCGAGATGGGGGGAGCTTAATTTACTGTGAACTGAACACTCTATAGGGAGGTTGGATGGATTGATTTATTTGGCTGGCTGACTGGCTGGCCTGGAGGAGGCAGGATCTGATCATGCCATGGAGAAATAGATACACAATGATGCATAAATAATTCACCAGATCTGTCTGTGAAAATGTTTCATAACAAATATCTATGAAGATGAGAAGATCATTACGAATCTCACCATTGAGTCACAGTCAGAAGAGAACATGGCAGAGGGTCAGAATGCCCTGGCCTGGCCGTCTAGAAAGACTCCCCCTTGTTTCACGGCCTTCTTCCTGATGGGGCTCAGGTCAGAGGTCAAGTGCTGTGGGAACGTCACTGTCCCCACTGGGAGTGTAGGGTAATGGAATGGGAGATCCAGGTCAAATGGGAACACAGACACGCACACGCACACACACACACACACACACACACACACACACACACACACACACACACACACACACACAGAATGGGAGACCAAGGTCAAATGGGAACAATTTGGGGAGCAACCTCTGCAATGGGGACAGGTTCAAGTGAGAGTGAAGGTTTGATGCTTGATTTGGGACTGGGAGGGAGAGCGGGAGCAGGGCTGTAATAATAGCCATTAAATCCCATTGAGCGACAAAATAAGTCGTAAATCTCATCAGATATCGGGTCTCTGTCTCTCCACATATGTTGGCTGTAATTTAATTTCACTGAATTGTGATGTCCCTCCTCGATTTCTTATACTCACTAAGATAATGTCTCTCCATTTTCTCTTGTCAGGGCAAATCCATTTAAAATCACAAAAAAAATTGATTGATTCTTACGAGAGTTGTGCCAATAAATACAGGAAATGACAGAATCTATATTTGCACAATCTAGTATGAGAAGTGTCGTCAAACATCAAATGCATCGCTTTGTCTGTGTCTTGATATTGCTCTGACAATGACATAGTTACAAAGTAATAATGGTGAGTATGTTTTAAGCAGGTTTTAACGCCAGCAGGTTAGGTTGATGGTTTCACTAGGTGACATGATGCGGGGGAGTAATGAGGAAGGCCTATAAGGTCTGTGTCAGGAGCGTTGTGTCTGTCTGTTACCGTCTAGGTCTCTCCACCTGTCACTGTGTCACCCTGTGTGACAGGGTTTACCCCTGACTGTGTCAAAGCCTGACAGTTGACAAAGCTGGAGTGACAGGGCTGTGATCCCTCCCCATAAACCACAGAGTAGGGGGTGCATCTTGACACTCACTCATACACACACACACACATACACACACACAGAGATCAGGGGGTGCCTCTCGATTTGTGTGTTACCGCGTCCGTCTGTCACCCTGAGTAACAGAGTGAACTAGTAGAAGCCGGAGGCTGCTGGGAGCCCCAGCCATGATGCTGTGTCACAGTCTCACACTAGAATAGTAGGCCTTGGTAGCTAATGAGATCTGGGCCTCTGTCTGTAGCAAACACTGATACTCCACACTCAGGGATCCTTTTGGCTGAATAATAACAACACACTTACTCAACTTCAAATCAAGCCACAAACAGTAAACACACATGAGCTAACAAGCCAACCAGTAAGCCAGTAAGATTGCAACTTATTTTATCAGCCCACTGAGCATATGATGCTGTTATAAATTTGATTTCAAGCAGATGCTTTTCTCTTGCTTGGTTTGGGATCAATCAGATAAAAGAAAAGACACACCACAACAGAGGACAAAGCAATGGGCCACACACAGTCCTTCTCTAGCTACTGAATAGATCCTCAAAAAGTTATACAGCTGCACCATTGAGAGCATCTTGACTGGCTACATCGCCGCTTGGTATGGCAACTGCTTGGCATTCGACCTCAAGGCGCTACAGAGGGTTGTGCGTATGGCCCAGTACATCACTGGGGCCAAGCTCCCTGCCATCCAGGACCGCTATACCAGGCGCTGTCAGAGGAAGGCCTAAAAAATTGTCAATGACTCCAGCCACCCAAGTCATAGACGGTTCTCTCTGCTACCGCACGGCAAGCGTTACCGATGCACCAAGTCTGGAACCAACAGGACCCTGAACAGCTTCTACCACCAAGCCATAAGACTGCTAAATAGTTAGTTAAATAGTTAACCAAATAGCTACCCGGATTATCTGCATTGCATTAACTTTTTTGACTCATCACATACGCTTCTGCTACTGTTTACTATCTGTCACTTTATTCCTAATTATATGTACATATCTACATCAATTACCTCATACCCCTGCACATCGACCTTGTATATAGCCAAGTCATCGTTACTCATTGTCTATCTATTATTACTTTTATTATTATGTGTTTTACTTTTTTATTATTTTCTATTTTCTTTCTCTCTGCATTGTTGGGAAGTAAGTAAGCATTTCACTGTTAGTCCACACCTGTTGTTTACGAAGCATGTGACAAATAACATTTTATTTGATTACACTGCCACCTATCCACCACCTCCCTCTTCTCTCTCCACTATCATCCTCCTGTGGTATTTCTGACTCTAAATGAAATGGAGACAGACATTGCTACAGTGCCTCCCAGGCCAAAGCAACGAAGCCTCTCCGACCAGGTTCTGGTAGCTCTACGTTGATATATCTCCACTATCTGCTCCCGGCCCCAGGCACTACTAAACCTAATCAGGCCTGCAATGAGGAGTGTCTCCCCTGGATGAGCTATGGCCCCCTGGAGACCACCCTCTTTCATCCTCTCTGGATCCAGGGAAAGGGGGGTTGTCCATGGGGTTGTCCATGGGGTCTACCTGCCCCTCTGGAAGGGGTCATTTGAACCAGAAGCCATTAGACACCCGATCCAATATCAGCATCAATATTTATTCTACTGACATCAAGAGGAAGCCATTATCACTCCCATCCTCAAATTGTCATTAGTTTAGCCCTAAAGTTTTCCCTCTCTCCTGTGTCTCTCACTCTCTCACTGCTTTCTCTCGCTCTCTATCCATATTTCTCTCTGTTCCTCTCTCTCTCTCTCTCTCTCTCTCTCTCCTTCACTCTCTCTCTCCTGTATCTCTCTTTCTACTTCTCTCTGTTTCAATAAATAACTCCCTTTGCTTTAGAAAGCAAACAAACTAAGCAATACAACATTATTTGCTTTGGCAATTGGAACCATAGTCGTAGTCTGTCATATACACTGGTAATGTTGAAATATTTTATTTTTATACACCCCGAACCCCTTCAACGGATTATGCAACAACTAATTAAAGGATAAAAGTTTTCTAATAAAACTGATCATGAAAGTGTCTTTAAACTTATTTTTATCAAGTTTCCTTTAATAGTGAATTATAATAGCTGGATTTAAAGGTCAAGAAATAAGAAGATAACCTGACCAGGGCACGAGAGAGGTGTGTGGTGGGTATTGGATAGGGAATTCGTAGGTTGTAATGTCTGAGTCCCAAATAGTGCACTACTTTTGATCAGGACCCAAAAGGTAGTTTATTAGGTACACCACCCCGTTCACAAAAATGGATCGCGCCTACAGACAGTGAGTCACGCTGCCGTGGTTTGCTACAGTGGGGGAAAAAATATTTAGTCAGCCACCAATTGTGCAAGTTCTCCCACTTAAAAAGATGAGAGAGGCCTGTAATTTTCATCATAGGTACACGTCAACTATGACAGACAAATTGAGAAAAGAATATCCAGAAAATCACATTGTAGGATTTTTATGAATTTATTTGCAAATTATGGTGGAAAAATATATTTGGTCACCTACAAACAAGCAAGATTTCTGGCTCTCACAGACCTGTAACTTCTTCTTTAAGAGGCTCCTCTGTCCTCCACTCGTTACCTGTATTAATGGCACCTGTTTGAACTTGTTATCAGTATAAAAGACACCTGTCCACAACCTCAAACAGTCACACTCCAAACTCCACTATGGCCAAGACCAAAGAGCTGTCAAAGGACACCAGAAACAAAATTGTAGACCTGCACCAGGCTGGGAAGACTGAATCTGCAATAGGTAAGCAGCTTGGTTTGAAGAAATCAACTGTGGGAGCAATTATTAGGAAATGGAAGACATACAAGACCACTGATAATCTCCCTCGATCTGGGGCTCCACGCAAGATCTCATCCCGTGGGGTCAAAATGATCACAAGAACGGTGAGCAAAAATCCCAGAACCACACGGGGGGGACCTAGTGAATGACCTGCAGAGAGCTGGGACCAAAGTAACAAAGCCTACCATCAGTAACACACTACGCCGCCAGGGACTCAAATCCTGCAGTGCTAGACGTGTCCCCCCTGCTTAAGCCAGTACATGTCCAGGCCCGTCTGAAGTTTGCTAGAGTGCATTTGGATGATCCAGAAGAGGATTGGGAGAATGTCATATGGTCAGATGAAACCAAAATAGAACTTTTTGGTAAAAACTCAACTCGATCGTGTTTGGAGGACAAAGAATGCTGAGTTGCATCCAAAGAACACCATACCTACTGTGAAGCATGGGGGGTGGAAACATCATGCTTTGGGGGCTGTTTTTTCTGCAAAGGGACCAGGACGACTGATCCGTGTAAAGGAAAGAATTAATGGGGCCATGTATCGTGAGATTTTGAGTGAAAACCTCCTTCCATCAGCAAGGGCATTGAAGATGAAACGTGGCTGGGTCTTTCAGCATGACAATGATCCCAAACACACCGCCCGGGCAACGAAGGAGTGGCTTCGTAAGAAGCATTTCAAGGTCCTGGAGTGGCCTAGCCAGTCTCCAGATCTCAACCCCATAGAAAATCTTTGGAGGGAGTTGCACAGCGACAGCCCCAAAACATCACTGCTCTAGAGGAGATCTGCATGGAGGAATGGGCCAAAATACCAGCAACAGTGTGTGAAAACCTTGTGAAGACTTACAGAAAACGGTTGACCTGTGTCATTGCCACAAAGGATATATAACAAAGTATTGAGAAACTTTTGTTATTGACCAAATACTTATTTTCCACCATAATTTGCAAATACATTTATTAAAAATCCTACAATGTGATTTTCTGGATTTTTTTTTCTCATTTTGTCTTTTACAGTTGACGTGTACCTATGATGAAAATTACAGGCCTCTCTCATCTTTTTAAGTGGGAGAACTTGCACAATTGGTGGCTGACTAAATACTTTCCCCCCCCACTGTATATAAAGCAGACATCAAGGCATTCAGTTACTGTTCGATTGAACGTTAGAATGGGCAAAACTAGTGACCTAAGCAACTTTGAGCCAGTGTCAGGCGTGCCAGATCCAGTATCTCAGAAACAGCCGGCCTCCTGGGCTTTTCATGCAAGACAGTGTCTAGGGTTTACTGAGAATGGTGCGACAAACATCCAGTCAGTGGCATTCCTGTGGGCGAAAACAGCATGGACCAACATTACTGTGGAATGTTTCCGACACCTTGTAGAATCCATGCCCAGAAGATTTCAGGCTGTTCTGGAGGCAAAGGGGGGTCCGACCCTGTACTAGACTGGCCACCCGGTACTAGACTGGCCACTGAGTGTATAAGGAATAAGGTGCCATTTGGGATGCACACAACGTTAGATGGTTTAGGTATGCATGCAAATCTGTAATACCAGAGACAATCTGATCAAATCAAATCAAATTTTATTGGTCAAATACACATATTTAGCAGATGTTTTTGAGGGTGTAGTGAAATGCTTGTGTTCCTAGCTCCAACAGAGCAGTAGTATCTAACAATTGACAACAATACACACACATCTAAAGTAAAAGCATGGAATTAAGAAATATATAAATATTAGGATGAGCAATGTCGGAGTGGCATTGACTAAAATACAGTAAAATAGAATACAGTATATACATATGAAAGGAGTAAAGCAGTATGTAAATATTATTAAAGTGACCAGTGATTCCATGTCTACGTACAGTGAGGGAAAAAAGTATTTGATCCCCTGCCGATTTTGTACGTTTGCCCACTGACGAAGAAATTATCAGTCTATCATTTTAATGGTAGGTTTATTTGAACAGTGAGAGACAGAATAACAACAAAAAAATCCAGAAAAACGCATGTCAAAAATGTTATAAATTGATTTGCATTTTAATGAGGGAAATAAGTATTTGACCCCCTCTCAATCAGAAAGATTTCTGGCTCCCAGGTGTCTTTTATACAGGTAACGAGCTGAGATTAGGAGCACACTCTTAAAGGGAGTGCTCCTAATCTCAGCTTGTTACCTGTATAAAAGACACCTGTCCACAGAAGCAATCAATCAATCAGATTCCAAACTCTCCACCATGGCCAAGACCAAAGAGCTCACCAAGGATGTCAGGGACAAGATTGTAGACCTACAAAAGGCTGGAATAGGCTACAAGACCATCGCCAAGCAGCTTGGTGAGAAGGTGACAACAGTTGGTGCGATTATTCGCAAATGGAAGAAACACAAAAGAACTGTCAATCTCCCTCGGCCTGGGGCTCCATGCAAGATCTCACCTCGTGGAGTTACAATGATCATGAGAACGGTGAGGAATCAGCCCAGAACTACGCGGGAGGATCTTGTCAATGATCTCAAGGCAGCTGGGACCATAGTCACCAAGAAAACAATTGGTAACACACTACGCCGTGAAGGACTGAAATCTTGCAGCGCCCGCAAGGTCCCCCTGCTCAAGAAAGCACATATATATGCCCATCTGACGTTTTCCAATGAACATCTGAATGATTCAGAGGAGAACTGGGTGAATGTGTTGTGGTCAGATGAGACCAAAATCGAGCTCTTTGGCATCAACTCAACTCACCGTGTATGGAGGAGGGGGAATGCTGCCTATGACCCCAAGAACACCATCCCCACCGTCAAACATGGAGGTGGAAACATTATGCTTTGGGGGTGTTTTTCTGCTAAGGGGATAGGACAACTTCACCGCATCAAAGGGACGATGGACAGGGCCATGTACCGTCAAATCTTGGGTGAGAACCTCCTTCCTTCAGCCAGGGCATTGAAAATGGGTCGTGGATGGGTATTCCAGCATGACAATGACCCAAAACACACGGCCAAGGCAACAAAGGAGTAGCTCAAGAAGAAGCACATTAAGGTCCTGGAGTGGCCTAGCCAGTCTCCAGACCTTAATCCCATAGAAAATCTGTGGAGGGAGCTGAAGGTTCAAGGTTGCACCAGAACACAAACGTCAGGCTCGAAACCTTAATGACTTGGAGAAGATCTGCAAAGAGGAGTGGGACAAAATCCCTCCTGAGATGTGTGCAAACCTGGTGGCCAACTACAAGAAACGTCTGATCTCTGTGATTGCCAACAAGGGTTTTGCCACCAAGTACTAAGTCATGTTTTGCAGAGGGGTCAAATACTTATTTCCCTCATTAAAATCAATTTATAACATTTTTGACATGCGTTTTTCTGGATTTGTTGTTGTTATTCTGTCTCTCACTGTTCAAATAAAAATACCATTAACATTATAGACTGATCATGTCTTTGTCAGTGGGCAAACGTACACAATCAGCAGGGGATCAAATACTTTTTTCCCTCACTGTATATAGGGAAGCAGCCTCTAAGGTGCAGGGTTGACTAACCGGGTGGTAACCGGCTAGTGATGGCTATTTAACAGTCTGATGGCCTTGAGATAGAAGCTGCTTTTCAGTCTCTCGGTCCCAGCTTTGATGCACCTGTACTGAACTCGCCTTCTGGATGGTAGCGGGGTGAACAGGCCGTAGTTTGGGTGGTTGATGTCCTTGATTATCTTTTTGGCCTTCCTGTGACATCGGGTGCTGTAGGTGTCCTGGAGGGCAGGCAGTGTGCACCCGGTGATGCGTTGGGTAGACCACACCACCCTCTGGATAGCCCTGCGGTTGCGGGCGGTGATACAGCCCGACAGGATGCTCTCAATTGTGCATCTGTAAAAGTTTGTGAAGGTTTGTGAAGGGGCCTGACGGGAGTGCCCTTCTCTATACCATTGAGGAAATGTATTTAGGAGTGGGAGGAAACAGACAGAGAAACAGACAGGCTGATAAGCATTTCAACCTGATCCAGACAATTAGTATCTGTTTACTTCAGGAAGCTGGCAGTGATAGATCAAATAGGTCTCTCTGTCTGTCTGTGAGCCTCCTGTGGATCTATGACCTTATGAGAACTCTGACCCTCATCCCTCTACTCTGACCCTCATCCCTTTACTCTGACCCTCATCCCTCAACTCTGACCCTCATCCCTCTACTCTGACCCTCATTCCTCTACTCTGACCCTCATCCCTCTACTCTGATCCTCATCCCTCTACTCTGACCCTCATCCCTCTACTCTGACCCTCATCCCTCTACTCTGACCCTCATCCCTCTACTCTGACCCTCATTCCTCTACTCTGACCCTCATCCCTCTACTCTGACCCTCATTCCTCTACTCTGACCCTCATCCCTCAATAGGCCCTGAGCTCTCCCTGCTCCCTCTAACGTCCTGTTTTCAGTCCAGTCTCAGATCTATGCTTCCCCCATTAGTCCTCTGTACTTTGTGCTGTCTGGGCACTGGAGCAGTGTATGTCATGTGTGTTTGGGATTCTGGGATTGCACTTGTGTCTGGGCTGTGTGTGTGTGTGTGTGTGTGTGTCTGGGGCTCAGACAGGCTACATAAAGGGGGTCTCAGCGGCTCGCTGTTATCAGGGTAAAAAGACCCCAGCAGGAGGGGACAGCAGCAGATAACCACACCCAGGGCCATGTGACGACAGGGTCCGGGTCTGGCTAGGGGGCTGCGGGCAGGGGAAGGGGAGGGGGGGCAGCTTATCTCATGCCTGCATGGTCCCAGAGGTCTGTGTAAACCTACCTTCCCCTTCATTCATCAGAACCCCCCCTCCCCAGAGCAGTTTTACATAAGCACCTCTCGTCCTTAGATTCCCCCTCCCCCCTCCCTCCTCTCCCTCCAGCAGATGATTTGTGACGTGGCTGCCATGCTTGGATGCTGGCTATGCTGTCTCTGCTGTCTCCGTGAGGCTGTTTCACACACAGACCCCCAGATGGCTATGGGGCTTCCAGCTTCCAGCAGGTTATGGTGGGCAGTGTGTGTTTGGGAGAGAGGGAGGAAGCTATAGCTAGGCTATAAAACTGGAGCCAGCAACCTCTTTGCAGAGTCTGTGTATCCCCTACCTCCGTTTCTCCCCTTCTCCCCTCCTCTCCTCCTCTCCTCCTGTCCTCTTTTCCTCCCCACCTAACATGACTCCCAAAATCTCATGAAAGGCAGTGCAGCTAGAATGCCAAGTACTGTCTGTCTGTCTGACTGCCAGAACCCACTCCCTATGCTCATTACACACCAGTCATCACCGCTGTACCAGAACGGCTTGAGACCTCACACACACACACACACACACACGCACACGCACACACACACACACACACACACACACACACACACACACACACACACACACACACACACACACACACACACACACACACACACACACACACACACACACACACACACACACACACACACACACACACACACACACACACACACACATGTTAGAGTCTTCGGTACACACACACATCTCTTCTGTGGCTCCACACACAAGACTATGTTCCAAATGTTACCCTGTGTTCCACGTTACCCTGTGTTCCACATGTTCTCTCTGTCCCTGCATGGTACCCAGGATCAACAGAAGGAGACAAAGGCGAGAAAATAAATTACGCTTAGAATAAAATCTAGGTCAGCTCTCTGTACGATTGCATCGGTAAGTAAGTTATTTCTGCACACGGATGAATCATTTATAATAATGGGAGCTGGGTGCTAAAGGTAAGACTAGGTTTTTTCTCTGACTAAAGAGTCATGAAGGTGCACTGATGAAAATGGAAACTATAAAAGTGGGTCTGTCACTTAAAAACACATTTTACTTTATTCTCTAGCTGGCAAATGGGGTGAGGTGATTATATGCCCACTGGGGCACTGTCCAGAAGTAGGCTGTCAAATAAAAATGAAAATAATGGATTATTTTGAAATTAAACATCTTCTTATGTCATTTTAGGGGCTTTACATCATTGGGGTGCTGGGAGGTGGAAGAGATTGGCCAGGTGAATGTCATTGTCTGAATGATGAATTTACCTCGCCGCTTGGCTTGGCTGTGGTATTGGACATTGGTATGAAACAATTGATAAGGTGCTGGATTGATTGTGGCTGTTGGATCCTACTAGTTGAGTGGCTATGCAGCAGAGTTTAAGGGCTTATAACTACAATATCCTAGTGGAGCATTTTCTTATTATTGCGATATTAGTATTTTTTCAGTCAGAGGAACAAGATTCTTCTTACCTTATCTTGAATTTGGCTATATCTTAACCTACTCTGGCATGGTTCATCCATAGCTGGACCCGACCTTTCAACTAGGGTGACCACATTTAAAATACCCAAATGTAGGACAACAGGATGATTTCAAATCAATTCAAATCAAATGTTATTGGTCACATACACATGTTTAGCAGATGTTATTGTGGGTGTAGCGAAATGCTTGTGTTTCTAGCTCCGACAGTGCAGTAATATCTAACAAGTAATATCTAACAAATTCACAACAATACACACAATACACACTAATCGAAAGTAAAAGAATGGAATGAAGAATATATAAATACTTGGACGAGCAATGTCAGAGCGGCATAGACTAAGATACAGTAGAGTAGAATACAGTATATACATATGAGATGAGTATTGCAAAATATGTAAACATTAAAGTGAATAGTGTTCCATTATTAAACTGGCAAGTCTACGTGTATAGGGCAGCAGCCTCTAATGTGCTAGTGATGGCTATTTAACAGTCTGATGGCCTTGAGATAGAAGCTGTTTTTCATTCTCTCGGTCCCAGCTTTGATGCACCTGCCTTCTGGATGAGAGCGGGGTGAACAGGCAGTGGCTCTGTGTTTGTTGTCCTTCATGATCTTTTTGGCCTTCCTGTGACATCGGGTGCTGTAGGTGTCCTGGAGGGCGGGTAGTTTGCCCCCGGTAATGCGTTGGGCAGACTGCACCACCCTCTGGAGAGCCCTGCGGTTGTGGGCGGTGCAGTTGCCGTACCAGGCGGTGATACAGCCCGACCGGATGCTCTCAACTGTGCATCTGTAAAAGTTTGTGAGGGTTTTAGGTGCCAAGCCAAATTTGTTCAGCCTCCTGAGGTTGAAGAGGCGCTGTTGTGCCTTCTTCACCACACTGTCTGTGTGGGTGGACCATTTCAGTTAGTCAGTGATGTGTACGCCAAGGAACTTGAAGCTTTCCACCTTCTCATTTACATCATTTAGCAGACACTCTTATCCAGAGCGACTTACAGTTAGTGAGTTCATACATTTAATTTTTTTTATTCTCCACTGCGGTCCTTTTGATGTGGATAGGGGGGTGCTCCCTCTGCTGTTTCCTGAAGTCCACGATTATCTCCTTTGTTTTGTTGACGTTGAGTGAGAGGCTATTTTCCTGGCACCACACTCCCAGGGCCCTCACCTCCTCCCTGTAGACTGTCTCGTCATTGTTGGTAATCAGGCCTACTATTGTTGTGTCATCTGCAAACTTCATGATTGAGTTGGAGGCGTGCGTGGCCACGCAGTGCTGGGTTAACAGGGAGTACAGGAGGGGGCTGAGCACGCACCGTTGTGGGGCCCCAGCATTGAGGATCAGCGAAGTGGAGGTGTTGTTTCCTACCTTCACCCCCTGGGGGCGGCCCGTCAGGAAGTCCAGGACCCAGTTGCAGAGGGCGGGGTTCAGACCCAGGGCCTCAAGCTTAATGATGAGCTTGGATTGTACTATGGTGTTGAATGCTGAGCTATAGTCAATGAAATGTAATGAACAGCATTTTTACATAGGTATTCCTCTTGTCCAGACGGGATAGGGCAGTGTGGAGTACGATGGCGATTGCATCGTCTGTGGATCTATTGGGGTGGTAAGCAAATTGAAGTGGGTCTAGGGTGTCAGGTAAGGTAGAGGTGATATGATATGATCCTTGACTAGTCTCTCAAAGCACTGCATAGTCATTTAGTTCAGTTACCTTTGCTTTCTTGGGTACAAAAACAATGGTGGACATCTTGAAGCATGTGGGGACAGCAGACTGGGATAGGGAGAGATTGAATATGTCCGTAAACACATCGGTGTCTGCGACGTGGCTGGTTTTCCCTTTGTAGTCTGTGATTGTCTGTAGACCCTGCCACATAGGTCTCGTGTCTGAGCCATTGAATTGCGACTTCACTTTGTCTCTATACTGACGTTTTGCCTGTTTGATTGCCTTACGGAGGGAATAACTACACTCTTTGTATTCGGCCATATTCCCAGTTACCTTGCCATGGTTAAATGCGGTGGTTCGCGCTTTCAGTTTTGCGCGAATGCTGCCATCTATCCATGGTTTCTGGTTAGGGTAGGTTTTAATAGTCACAGTGGGTACAAAATCTCCTATACACTTCCTGATAAACTCAGTCACCGTCTCAGTGTATTCGTCAATGTTATTCTCAGAGGCTACACGGAACATATCCGCCTGATCAAAACAATCTTGAAGCGTGGATTCCGACTGGTCAAACCAGCATTGAATAGTCCTTAGCACGGGTACTTCCTGTTTGAGTTTCAGCATATAGGAAGGGACGAGCAAAATGGAGTCGGGATCAGATTTGCCGAAGGGAGGGTGGGGGAGGGCCTTGTAGGCATCCCAGAAGTTGGAGTAGCAGTGGTCGTGTGTTTTAGCAGCGCGAGTACTACAGTCAATGTGTTGGTAGATCTTCGGTAGCGTTTTCCTCAAATTTACTTTGTTAAAATCCCCAGCTATAATAAATGCGGCCTCAGGATATGTGGTTTCCAGTTTGCATAAAGTCTGGTGGAGTTCTTTTAGGGCCGTCGTGGTATCGGCTTGAGGAGGAATATACACGGCTGTGACTATAACCGAAGAGAATTCTCTTGGGAGGTAATACGGTCGGCATTTGATTGTGAGGTATTCTAGGTCGGGTGAACAAAAGGACTTGAGTTCCTGTATGTTATCACAATCACACCATGAGTAGTTAATCATGAAACATACCCCCCCGCCCTTCTTCTTCCCGGAGAGATCTTTATTTCTGTCTGCGCGAGGAACTGAGAACCCAACTGGCTGTACGGACTCAGACAGTATATCCCGAGAGAGACATGTTTCTGTGAAACAGAGTATGTTACAATCCCTGATGTCTCTCTGGAAGGAAAGCGGTGGGTGGTGTGCGCACCTCCCTGAGTCGGACTAGAAGACCACTCCGAATACCTCTTCTACGCCGGCGGTGTTTTGATCAGCCTCTGGAATCAGTTCAATTGCCCTGGGGGGTACGAACAAAGGATCCGATTCGGGAAAGTCATATTCCTGGTCGTAATACAGGTAATGCTGGTAAGTTACCGCCGCTCTGATATCCAAAAGTTATTCCCGGCTGTATGTAATAACACAACAGATTTTCTGGGGACAGTGTAGCCTACATGAATAAAAACATTTGGAGGCATTTTTTTTTACTATACCATTTAACATCACCAGTAGGCTTAGCTACCACATACTGATGAGATGCACGCAGTGGCGAGTTTGTTAGGTACACCACCCCGATCACGAAAATGGCTCGCTCCTACAGACAGTGAGTCACGTGGCCGTGGCTTGCTATGTAAAGTAGGTAGACAGGCATCGAGGCATTCAGTTACTGTACGATTGAACGTTAGAATGGGCAAAACGAGTGACCTAAGCAACTTTGAGGGTGGTATGATTGTCAGTGCCAGGCGTGCCGGTTCCAGTATCTTAGAAACGGCTGGCCTCCTGGGCTTTTCACGCATGCCAGTGTCTAGGGTTTACCGAGAATGGTGCGACAAACAAAAAACATCCAGCCAGCAGCAGTCCTGTGGGCGAAAACAGGTAGTTGATGAGAGGTCGAAGGAGAATGATAAGAGTCATGCAAGTAAACAGGCAGGGGTACAAACAGGCAAATAACGGCGCAGTACACAGTGCTGTGCAGAACGGCATCTTGGAACCCACAACTCGTCAGTCCTGGTCGTGGATGGGCTATTAGAGCAGGCGAAGAAGCGGCTCCAGTGGGCACACAATCACCAACACTGGACAATTGAGGAGTGTAAAAACATTGCCTGGTCTGATGAATCCCGGTTCCTGTTGCGTCATGCTGAGTCAGGATTTGGCGTAAGCAGCATGAGTCCATGGTCCAATCCTGCCTGGTGTCAACGGTTCAGGCTGGTGGCGGTGGTGTAATGGTGTGGGGAATGTTGTCCTGGCACACTTTAGGTCCCTTGATACCAATTGAGCAATGTTTCCATGCCTCGAAGAATTCAAGCTGTTCTGGAGGCAAAGGGGGGTCTGACCTGGTACAAGATGGGAGTACCTAATAAACCGGCCACTGAGTGTATATCTTTTCATAAGCACAATGTGACTGCAAGAGACAGGTTAGAATGTCTGACTGAAATATGGGACAAATTGACCTTTTTTCTAAATTAGTGGTGTTTGAATTTGTTGATAAAATGCGGGACATTATTGTTTGTTTGCGGGACGCGGGACAAAATGCGGGACTGTCCCACACAATCCGGGACATGTGGTCACCCTACTTTCAACAGCACTGGTCAAGTTTGCTGCTGTATCAGGTACACTCTCAACATCAGTCCTGGGCATTTGGCCAAGCAGCAACCTCTCTAGTGTCAGGTCCAATTTCCTACCCAGTATACCTAACCCCTGTCTCTGTGATCCATGGTCAGTCTCATGTGTTTGGACAGAGGTTGCCTTGCTCACATGCTGTCCAGCTGCCCCTCCCCAGGGTTAAAGACAAGTTAGCTGGGTGACCTTCAGCCCAGGGGTCAGGGAAGATTTGAGGCTGAGGCTGGAGATAGCTGCCAGAAGTATGTTGGGTTTGTTTAGTCCAACCCGGCAACCTTGCCTCTCTGACCTCACCCTAACCTGGTAAAATAGTCTATGTGACCTCCACCTCAGTCAAAGGCAGCCAGATGTATGAAGCTGCTTCAAAGCCTCCAGAGCAGAGGGAACAGAGAGGTCAGCCCTAGGGTTTTGTGAAGGGGTGGTGGTGGCTGTGGCGGTGAAACCTGATCCCTTCATTTATCGTTATCAGTAGCCACCCAGCCTCGGGCCGTCTTTCACAGAGATAAAGAGGGGAAGAAACGCCACACAGATGCATACACACATAAACACACACTCAAAGATAGAGTTGCACAATCTACACACACAAACACACACACACACACACTCAGACACACACACACACCCTTAAACAAACACCAAAACAACCCCACACACTAAATCTCCCCCAGCCTGTTACAACAGTTACTCATGAGGCTGGGGTAGACCCATTCTGATGATGATGAGGAATGTGTCCCTGTCCGCTAGCTGACCTCAGATCAGCCATCAGCCCCTGCCAGTGTCCACGGGAGCCCCCAGCCATCAGTCATGAAGTCAGTAAGTTAATCATGTGCTAAATGTCAGGTCGCACAGGCAGGGCCATGCATAGTCCTTTCAGGGGGCAGGTGCTCAAAAGGAAAAAAGCATAGCATACCAAATGCCTCTGTAGCGATAATTGTATATTTTTTTTGCATAGGCCTATTTATTTCTTCAACAAATGGTAAGCAAGCTAGTTACAGGGCCTCCTAAAGACATGATTGACATCGAGAAAAGAGAGTGGGCTATCAGCTGATCATTGACGTTGATTATTGACGTAAATCTGCTAGTTAGCTAGCTCGATTTCTTTTACTGATTGTGATTTACCTCTATGTCTTTCTGTCTCTCTCTGCTGCATGTATCAGCCAACCAGACCGAATATTGATGATGATGTAGGCAAAATCAAGTGTTATCAAGTGTTATTCAAATGTCATGCTGCTGTGGCAGTACTGTTGATATTTAAACTAGGTAGCTAGCTACACACACTTGACCGGTGACTGCATCTCTCAAGCCATGCATGTTTGGATACTTGACAACGACTTGCGGACAGTGGGTTCCGAACAACAATGACAAAAAAATTGTATAAAATTACACCACCACCCAAAAGGGCACTTTGTAGACTGGAAGGGCAAAGGGGCATGTGCTCTGCACAGGTAGAGCCCTATCTGTGCACGTGCCTGTGCACAAGCCACCACTGGCCCCCTGTTGAGAAGGCATTACCTGATGAGGAGTGGCAGTAATCAGGCCCTCTATCCGACTCTATCCAGTCATTCCTGCTCAATTAGCCTCAGTATTGCCTGGCTTAGCTGACCCAGGCCACAGGCTCGCTTACAAACACAGCCATTGAGAAACGTGCACCACCACGGGTGGATCATATGAAACCAGGGCCAGCCAGCCCTCATGTCACCCTGCCTCGGGATTCTATAGTGGGGCAGAGGAAGGGCAGCCAAGGGGTAAGCCTTCTGAGGCTGTCACTACCTGAGAAAGAAGGAGAAAATGGTACTATAGTACATCCTGTTTTTAACTATTCCTCTAGTTTACACATGGAGTTGCATGTGTGTTGTGGGGTGTTACATTTACATTTTAGTCATTCAGCAGACGCTCTTATCCAGAGCGACTTACAGTTAGTGAGTGCATACATTTTTTCATACTGGCCCCCCGTGGGAAACGAACCCACAACCCTGGCGTTGCAAGCACCATGCTCTACCAACTGAGCTACAGGGGACTCTATCAACCACAGAACTTGGAATTTTGCACATCTGAAAATGATGGCGGTTGGTGAACTAAGAACAGATAATCAGCTTGAACAGCTACAATGGGATAATTTTGTTTTTCTCCAGAATAAGTTTGGTAAAGTGGCATTTTTATTATTCTTTATGCCCTTCCTGGCTACATTCAATCAGTATTGCAATAAAAGTAATGGTGGTCAATGACTGTAAATGACTGTTCTCCTACCGCTTAGGAGAAAATATAATGATGAGCAAACGCCTTACACTGTTCAAATAAGACAAAGACATTACCATTTGTCAATTTAAATGGACCAAAACAAAACAATGGAATAGATAGAATAGGTCTGTAGTATACAGGGTGGTAAGTCATTTGGCCTTGCTTTTTTAACCCCCTAGAGTCGATGTCCGCGCTTCCACGGAAATCTAATTAGCATGATAAAAAAATCTACATAAAAATCTGTCTCTTAAACTAGAGATATCTTTTTGCATTGGATGCATCTCAATCGCACTTCCGCATCTGCGGTGAAAGGTGACAGAGCTAGAGCGGGAAGCACCAGTGACTCGGTTAATAAAAAAGTGGTCAGATGACGCAGATGCTAAGCTACAGGACTGTTTTGCTAGCACAGACTGGAACATGTTCCGGGATTCTTCAGACAGCATTGAGGAGTACACCACATCAGTCACTGGCTTCATCAATAAGTGCATCGATGATGTCGTCCCCAGAGTGACCGTACGTACATACCCCAACCAGAAGCCATGGATTACAGGAAACATCCGCACTGAGCTAAAGGGTAGAGCTGCCGCTTTCAAGGAACGGGACTCTAACCCGGACGCTTATAAGAAATCCCGCTATGCCCTCCGACGAACCATCAAACAGGCAAAGAGTCAATACAGGACTAAGATTGAATCGTACTACACTGGCTCTGACGCTCGACGGATGTGGCAGGGCTTGAAAACTATTACAGACTACAAAGGAAGCACAGCTGCGAGCTGCCCAGTGACACAAGCCTACCAGACGAGGCTAAACCACTTCTATGCTCGCTTGAGGCAAGCAACACTGAAGCATGCATGAGAGCACCAGCTGTTCCGGATGACTATGTGATCATGCTCTCCGTAGCCGATGTGAGTAAGACTTTTAAGCAGGTCAACATTCACAAGGCCGCAGGGGCCAGACGGATTACCAGGACGTGTACTCCGAGCATGTGCTGACCAACTGGCAAGTGTCTTCACTGATATTTTCAACATGTCCCTGACTGAGTCTGTAATACCAACATGTTTCAAGCAGACCACCATAGTCCCCGTGCCCAAGGACTCTAAGATAACCTGCCTAAATGACTACCGACCCGTAGCACTGACGTCTGTAGCCATGAAGTGCTTTGAAAGGCTGGTCATGGCTCACATCAACAGCATTATCCCAGAAACCCTAGACCCACTCCAATTTGCATACCGCCCCAACAGATCCACAGATGATGCAATCTCTATTGCACTCCACACTGCCCTTTCCCACCTGGACAAGAGGAACACCTACGTGAGAATGCTATTCATTGACTACAGCTCAGCATTCAACACCATAGTGCCCTCTAAGCTCATCACTAAGCTAAGGATCCTGGGACTAAACACCTCCCTCTGCAACTGGATCCTGGACTTCCTGACGGGCCGCCCCCAGGTGGTAAGGGTAGGTAACAACACATCTACCACACTGATCCTCAACACAGGGGGCCCCTCAGGGGTGCGTGCTCAGTCCTCTCCTGTACTCTCTGTTCACCCATGACTGCATGGCCAGGCACGACTCCAACACCATCATTAAGTTTGCCGACGACACAACTAAGGTAGGCCTGATCACCGACAACGATGAGACAGCCTATAGGGAGGAGGTCAGAGACCTGGCCGTGTGGTGCCAGGACAACAACCTCTCCCTCAACGTGACCAAGACAAAGGAGATGATTGTGGACTACAGGAATAAAAAGAGGACTGAGCTGTAGTGGAACAGGTTGAGAGCTTCAAGTTCCTTGGTGTCCACATCACCAACGAACTATCATGGTCCAAACACACCAAGACAGTCGTGAAGAGGGCACAACAAAGCCTATTCCCCCTTAGGAGACTGAAAAGATTTGGCATGGGTCCTCAGAACCTCAAAAAATTCTACAGCTGCACCATCGAGAGCATCCTGACTGGTTGCATCACCGCCTGGTATGGCAACTGCTTGGCCTCTGACCGCAAGGCATTACAGAGCGTAGTGCGTACGGCCCAGTACATCACTGGGGCCAAGCTTCCTGCCATCCAGGACCTCTATACCAGGCGGTGTCAGAGGAAGGCCCTCAAAATTGTCAAAGACTCCAGCCACCCTAGTCATAGACTGTTCTCTCTGCTACCGCACGGCAAGCGGTACCGGAGTGCCAAGTCTAGGTCCAAAAGACTTCTCAACAGCCTATACCCCCAAGCCATAAGACTCCTGAACAGCTAATCATGGCTACCCGGACTATTTGCACTGCCCCCCCACCCCATCCTTTTTACGCTGCTGCTACTCTGTTAATTATTTACGCATAGTCACTTTAACTCTACCCACATGTACATATTACTTCAACTATCTCAACTAGCCGGTGCCCCCGCACATTGACTCTGCACAGGTACCCCCCTGTATATATAGCCTCCCTACTGTTATTTTATTTTACTTCTGCTCTTTTTTTCGCAACACTTTTTTTGTTGTTGTTTTATTTTTACTTTTTTTGTTAAAAATAAATGCACTGTTGGTTAAGAGCTGTAAGTAAGCATTTCACTGTAACGTCTGCACCTGTTGTATTCGGCGCATGTGACCAATAAAATTTGATTTGATTTGATTTGATTTGTCAGACCATGAGACATCACGAAAATTGGTCTGTAGCGTCCGAACGGAAAGATGAGACTCTCACGAACAAGTACATGTCGGTTGTTTTGCTCTGGGACGCCCACATGCCTCACAAGACTTGTTTGAAGGTCCCCCGGTACCAGTTGAAAAAATGAATGGAAGTATATTATTATTGAGATTGTTTAGTGCCAAAAATAAGGGGTTAACTACATGTGAAAAAAAAATTTCCTGATCTTTTTTATACAGTATCTCTTCCTTTAGATTTTTTGGGTGGACTATCTGTTGTTCCATGTAGTGAATCTATTATTCAATATGTTTGTATAGGCTAATAGCAGTAAGGCCAAATACATTTTTTCCATCCAATTATTACTTTTATATATATACTTCAAGGGGTCTTAAAATTCAAAATCAAACTGCAAAATGATCCTTGGCATGATCTTCTCAAAACAATACCATATAGCTTAGTAGAACCCCCCCAGTTTAGACGGGTCTTAGACTGTTATGGGTTAAAGGGGGTGTTCTCCCGTCAATCGTGTGCCATACGTAGGCTCTCTCTTATACGTATGCTGACGTATGCCATACGAATGCTCGCATGTGCAAGTGCCTGCGTGTGCTCACTTGCGTTCTGATCCTTTGCTTCTTTTGTCATTAGTATTTTCAGCCTGTCTTCATTTCCACCACTGCCTGCCTCCCTGCCTGCCTGCCTTGTCAGTGACTTTAAAGATTTTTGGCTAATAAGTCTAATTTCACTTCATTAACTACTGGCTTGGGGGTCCTTTCAAGCTGAAATGATATATTACCCCTGTGACACAAACACACACACATGTACACACACACACACACACACACACACAGGCACGCAGACACGCACAGACACACACACTCGCACAATGCTCCGGCTCGCCTGAGGTGCTGTGGGAATCTTGCAACGTTGAGAGAGGAGAGATACACAGGAAGAGAAAGAGAGAGGCTGGCTAATGTGCAGCAATGGTGATAATTGATGCTGGTGCGTTGAGAGCTTTGTGCTGGTTCTGGCTATGATTTGCTGATTTGCTGCTCTCCTGTACTCAGACCTAAAGGCCCCACCAACACTGTTACTACTACAACAGTACCATCATGCTCTCACCCTATCCTTCATATCACGTTCTCACATTTCCATCAAGTTCACCTCGACCAATTTGCCTGATTTGCCTCAGAATTGGGCCGCCTAAAAAATCATTACCACAGGCGTAATCTGTTAGGAGTTGGGAAGGTCGCCTAAAATGATCTAGGTGGTTTATTCTATTAGAACAACTCCCAATAGGACATGCTTAGTGCTTAGCTTGTCTTTGTCTTCTTTGTGGTTGTTTGGCACCGGTTGTTATTGTTGCCTTTTTATCTGCTTTTTGACATGGAGCATTACCTCCGCCAAAAAGGAAGTCATTCAGAGCAGTTCATTTGTAATCAGTAAAATAGATCTATGATTAAACTAGCTTGTTTCCTCGCTGAATGGGTTGGGAAATTGAGCTGCACTTAAAGCATGTGTTGTTTTGCCTTCAAGGGAGAGATAGGGTTTATTTGTGTATCAAGTCTGTATATTTTCTGTAGGGGATAGGCTCTAAAGGGAGAAATGTTGAATTCAGATGAGCATTCATGATTTGTTCTTCTTGTGAATCTGGACAACAAGAAATGGAATTTAGTATTACCTCTAGCCAATTAAGAGGAAAGAAGCTGTCTTCAACAGAAATACTGTACATTCCTCCACATAGGCAGCTCCCTGCACACCCATCACACATGGAACGGCAGAGGGATGGAGAGAAATATTATGTGGTTCTGTAATTAAAGGATAAAAAATCAGGCCTCTGAAATGGGATCCAGAACTCTCAATGACCAAAATGAGAGGACTTAGAGGCTGCATGGATTAGACTGTCAGATCCAGATCATCAATGCTATGAACACCGTGGCAGTTCCGCCGTTTCTGACTTTATTGAATTCACCCGACCATCACCATCCAACAGGCTCAGAACATTACATTGGCATGTTCAGCGGCTCACATTCCTTCTTCGTCATGAAACTTTCTTATTATTGGTGTTTTATGTTTTATTGACTTGGGTCTAAGTTTATCAAGTTAAACAAGGACAGTTAGGAGATAAGTATGTGTTAGGGAGCTGTGTGTGTAGAGAATGAGAGGTTGACATCTACTGGGACTGAGCTAGCCCCTACAGGAAACACCAGAGAGAGTCTGACTGGACTGGCACACGCACGCATATATGCACACACGCGTGCGCACACAAACACACAAAGACACACACACACAAAAATACACACAAACACAAACTAGGTTTTGGACGTAGTTTCTTGAGGGAAATGTGGGCATGGCCAACATACTTTGGATGCTCTAGTTGCGTTTATATAATCCTGTGTGTGGAATATGGTATGCAAGATTTTTATATGAGACAGTTTTATGGTGCCTTGGATGTAAAACATGGTGCAAAATATGAAAATGTTTTTTAGAGAATTGAACATTTTGATGAGTCTGTTGGTTCAGTTGCATTTCTAAAGTTGGGCCTGTTTTTATTTAAGCTAAGTCAGCCTTTCCCAAGCTGTAGTCCTGCCCTGATACCCAAAAAGTGAAGAAATGGCAGATCAAATACTATTTATTTTATTTATTCATTTAACCTTTATTTTGTTAATCAGTTCATCACTTATCACTGGTGTTTCTTTCTAGCCACATAAACACATTGTTGAAGCTTAGTCGTTAATCCACTTTCCATCAGAGCAACCAACACAAGCATTTACTTTACTGTAGTAATTCCATTTATTTCACCCTTGTTGACAAATAAAAAACCTGTTTTCCTTTTTAACAAGCCTCAGCTGTTGTAAGCTGATATTATAGGTTGAACTCTGCTTGTAAATAAACAGCTCTTAATCCTGACTGTGTATTTTATTTTAGAGGAGGTGAAACGGCATCGGAGCTCTTGTCTGTAGCCTGCAGAGTTTTACAGTGTAAATAATAAAGTTATCTTTTACGGGCTATATGTGTTTGCCAAAACCTCCCAACCCCCATGTTATGAAGAGCCTGAATGTGTTGTTTTAGCAAAGCTCTCTCCCTCTCTCTCTCTTTCTTTCTGTTCTCTGTCTTTCAGAAATCTTTAAACCGTTTCCTTGACTGAGGAGGGCAGAGCGTGCATGATCCGTTATTTACTGTGTCTGAAAAAGCTCCTAGCATAGTCATTATCAACCTCAAATGTATTCATATCTCTGTGTGTGTGTGTGTGTGTGTGTGTGAGAGAGAGAGAGGAAAATTTGATTTTACAGGGCAAGAGTGTTACTCTCCCTCTCCCTTTCCCTCTTCCTCTCCATCACTCTATCCCATCCTCAATATGCTACCCTAGAAGGTGGGTGTGAGCGTTTGGGTGCAAATATGTGTTTTTGAATGTCAGCAAGCATGTGTGTGTGTGTGCGCGTCACAGGTGGCACCTTAATTGGGGAGGACAGGCTTGTGGTAGTAGCTGGAGCGTAGTATGTGGAGCGGTATAAAATACATAGAACACGTGCCATTTGATGCCGTTCCATTTGCTCCCTTCCAGCCATTATTATGAACTGTCCTCCCCTCAGCAGCCTCCTGTGATGTGCGTGCATGTCTTTGTGTGTGTGTGTGTGTGTGTGTCTAAAAGGATGATGAGCCTGTGTGTTGATGCTGTTGCTGATGCAAAACAAATTAGGTGGGGTCCACATCTGCAGCTTTGTAGTGGAGTCACCTCAGCGGTGGTCAAAGCAGGCAGCTGGCCAGGCCTAATGTGTATTAGCAACACAAAAAAGCACGGGGAGGCCCCGATCCCAGGATGAGCTTTAATTTTGTCAAGATTTATCGTCACTCATAGGAAGTCCAGGGGCCCGCGCTTCAACACTCCCATGCACCATTTTCGCCATTATTAGTTCACATCTAAAGAGCCAGGTTTTTTTGTGAGGCAATGGTTTCGAATGAACACGCAACACATCTTATAGTTTTCGGGCAGTAGGAGGGAGGTGTTTAGGACATCGAGGGAGGGGGTAAAGGTATTTGACCAGTGGTGAAGGGGTTGGCGGGGTCCGAGGTATGTCGACCGTCGCGCTGGTGGAGGGAAATTTGGAAATGTAGAAATTCCATTCAGGCCCTATAGTTCTTCAGACTGCATTGGGAAAGGAAGGGAAGGGCCATTGTGAATGGGGTTCTTGACTTGATCATGTATGTATTCTGGGCTCAGGGCATTGTGTGGGGGTCCACTACATCAATATTGGCCACTCTGACGGAAGGGGAAGAGGATTTTCCCTTCTGATTCACATGATGAAGATGTTTCCTACATCTGAACACAGGAGGCCTTTTTGTTGAGGTTTGTTAGACAGCACCCTTCTTCCGATGGCCGCCGCATTTGTCCCCCTTTATTTTTGGAATTGAAGAATGCAGGGCTTCCCTGGTTGGTTAAGACAACAGAGTGGAGGTATGAGGCTGGAGAGCCTAGTGGTATTAGGAAAAATATTAAACATATAGACTGACTAATTCCACATTGACTCCGATACAAGTTTATTTATTTATTTTAGTGGGGGCTATAGTTTTGTACTATACTGTTCATTATTAACAAATACAGCATGGTAGGCTTACACCTGCTATGTAACTACATTGGGATTATAAGAGTAAAAACAGCTCCCAGTCCATTTTCAGCAGTTTCTGGAGGTGCATTTGGAGATTGATGGCATATGGTAACATTTGGTGGATTTTGGATTACGGCTAGATTCCAGGCCAACTCCTAGGGTTAGAATAACATGGCTTCCTTAACCCTGACTCTACAGCCCTGCATTCCACACACACACTTACCAACATTCTCAAAATCTACTGACCTTACTGATCCCCCACCTGCCATTCCACATGCACACACACAAATCAAACTCGCACACACACAAATTCACCAACCTGCTTCAACTTTTACCCTTTTGACCCCACACCCACACCCTCTTCAATGCACCACCTCACCAACCGGCTCCACATTTTCTGCACTCCAGTCATAGCTGACCTCATGTGTACCCAGTGTGTGTGTGGCTGGTCAGGGCACGTTTTCCCCAACCCCTCCTTGTAGTAGCCCCCTGGCCAACGAGATAACAGGCCAACTGGGACACAGGTGCAGCTAGGTCTGGGCTCTGGATACAAACTGGGGACCATAGGCGAAATCGCCATGGGGGGTGGGGGGACATGTCCTCCCCAATAGTCAGAACAGGTCGATTCATCCCCCTCAATAATAGATTTAAAATGACACAAAATAAAAAAATTAAAACGGTCGACTTTGGGCACGAAAAACTCCTCCTCTTTCTCAATCTTCAAACAGGAATGGGGTGTGGCTTTGGTGGTTCATCGATGTGTCATTCTGGTCATGCACGCCGCGACTGATATAGGTAGTTCATTATCTAAGCTAGCCACTTGTAGCTAGACAGTAACTCCTCCAGACATAGCTAGTTTGTTAGCTAAGCTAGCCACTGTAGCTAGACAGTAACTCCTCCAGACATAGCTAGTTTGTTAGCTAAGCTAGCCACTGTAGCTAGACAGTAACTCCTCCAGTGTCACGAACGTCGTTAAGAGAGGAGGACCAAGGCGCAGCGTGATGAACGAACATGTTTATTTATCATTAGCGATAAACACGGACAGTAAACAAAAACAACAAACGACTCGTAACGTCCTAGGTAACATAGACCAACACGGAACAAGAACCCACAAACACAAAGGGAAAAACATACAGTTTAAATATGGCTCCCAATCAGAGACAACCAGCCACAGCTGACACTCGTTGCCCCTGATTGGGAGTCACTCAGGCCAACATAGAAATAAACAAACTAGAACTCCCAACCTAGAAATACACCACATAGAAAGAACACACCCTGGCTCAACATATAGAGTCCCAGAGCCAGGGTGTTACAGTACCCCCCCCTAAAGGCGCGGACTGCGACCGCGCCTCCACTAGAGCAAAACAGGGGAGGGCTGGGTGGGCATTCCTCCTCGGCGGTGGTTCTGGCTCCGGCCTTGCCCACCACCCTCCAATAAACCCCCCATAGCGCCCCTGGTCCGGTCTGGCCCCGCTGGCTGGAGCTGAACTGGACGTAGCAGGAGCGGTTAGCTTCAGCTCCGTAGTGGAGCAGTTGACCGGTACCTTACCAGGCACCGGTGACCCAGGCACGGGTTGTGCTGGACTGACGACTCGCACCCCTGGCTTGGTGCGTGGAGTAGGAACGGGCCGAACCGGGCTGACGACTCGCACCCCTGGCTTGGTGCGTGGAGTAGGAACGGGCCGGACCGGGGTGACGATGCGCACCCCTGGCTTGGTGCGTGGAGTAGGAACAGGCCGGACCGGGCTGGCAACGCACACCGTAGGCTTGGTGCGAGGAGCAGGGACAGGCCGGACCGGGCTGGCGACGCACACCGTAGGCTTGGTGCGTAGGCTTGGTGCGAGGAGCAGGGACAGGCCGGACCGGGCTGGCGACGCACACCGTAGGCTTGGTGCGAGGAGCAGGGACAGGCCGGACCGGGCTGGCGACGCACACCGTAGGCTTGGTGCGTGGAGCAGGGACAGGCCGGACCGGGCTGGCGACGCACACCGTAGGCTTGGTGCGAGGAGCAGGGACAGGCCGGACCGGGCTGGCGACGCACACCGTAGGCTTGGAGCGAGGAGCAGGGACAGGCCGGACCGGGCTGGCGACGCACACCGTAGGCTTGGTGCGTGGAGCAGGGACAGGCCGGACCGGGCTGGCGACGCACACCGTAGGCTTGGAGCGAGGAGCAGGGACAGGCCGGACCGGGCTGTGGAGACGGATAGGAGACCTGGAGTGAAGAGCGGCCACAACCCGTCCTGGCTGAATGCCTACCTTCACACACTCGGTGTGAGGCATCCGCACAGGACGCACAGGGCTGTGTACCCGTACTGGCATAACAGCACGTGACACTGGCGCATGATATCCGGGACCGCGGAGAGGCATTGGAGACCACGAGCGTTGAGCCGGCACACTCCGTCCTGGCTGCATACCCACCTTCGCACGACACATGCGGGGTGCTCGCACAGGACGTACAGGACTATGCCGGACCACTCGTGGCACAGAACGCCGCTCCGCATACCGCGGAACCTGCCCAGTCCCATGCTGCCATGCCTGAGTACGGGAAGTTGGTTCCGCTCTCCTTCCAGGCTCCGCCAACCTGCCTTCTGGCCCCCCAAACCCGGTGGCCTCCTCTCCAAATCGCCCTGTGGCAGCCTCCTGCTGCCCAGCCGCCCATGCCGTGTGCCCCCCCAAAAAATTTTTTGGGGGTTGCCTCTCGTCCGTCCGACGATGACACTGCTGACGCCGCTGCTCCTCTCTCGCCAGGGCCTTAATCCTAGCCCATGGCCCTTTGCCCCCGAGCATGTCCTCCCAGGACCACGATTTGCCCACCTGGGCCATCGCCAACCTCTCCATCTCCTTTCCCGGCGCTTCCTCCCATGTCCAGTCTGCCTGCTCCTGGACACGCTGCTTGGTCCTTGTATGGTGGGTTCTTCTGTCACGAACGTCGTTAAGAGAGGAGGACCAAGGCGCAGCGTGATGAACGAACATGTTTATTTATCATTAGCGATAAACACGGACAGTAAACAAAAACAACAAACGACTCGTAACATCCTAGGTAACATAGACCAACACGGAACAAGAACCCACAAACACAAAGGGAAAAACATACAGTTTAAATATGGCTCCCAATCAGAGACAACCAGCCACAGCTGACACTCGTTGCCTCTGATTGGGAGTCACTCAGGCCAACATAGAAATAAACAAACTAGAACTCCCAACCTAGAAATACACCACATAGAAAGAACACACCCTGGCTCAACATATAGAGTCCCAGAGCCAGGGTGTTACATCCAGTATGTGATGATATCATTTCACAGCATTTGTTTTTGGACGGAAGCTGCAGAGATCAGTAAGAAATGGCACTTCTGTTGCCAAATATCTTATTCATCCATTAAAAAATAAAAAAAATCATTAAATGACCTGGTAGGATGGTGCATTGATCAGTTATACAGCTTAAAGCCATTCTTTTTGTGTTTTTGCCCAAAGTCGACCTTTAAAGTAACTGTCCAGTGTTTCCAGATTTCTATGAAATATGACCTACAATTAATTACAATATGAGTGAAATAGTTTTCCTTCCAAAAAATTGTCATTAAGTATGTTAAAAAAGCAGCATTTCTATGTTGGAATGTTGTGGGCGTACCCCAACAACAGAATGGTGTGGGCTTATACCGGTCATTAAAAATATTCATGTGAGTAGATCACTGATTGGCGAGCTCATCCTCCTCAGGAGGATGACATCATCCTCTATGAGGAAACAGCAAGCATTTTGAAATGGTATGTTTGAGAAACAAGTTTGAGGTTGGGTTTTTGATATATATATATGTGTTTCTTTTGGGGGTGGGGAGTGTTGGGTGGCCTTCCACTTATCCTTCCACTTATACTGTGTCATCAAAATACCCCTCCACATACTGCTCAAAATACCCCTCCACATACACGTCAAAATAACCCTCCACATACACCTCAAAATAACCCTCAAAATAACCCTCAAAATACCCCTCATAAGTCATGTCAAACTGTGTAGAATTGCAGAAAATGCATTTTAAAATGTTCCCCCAAAATATTGGGGAGTCCCACGCACCCCTGTCTACTGTTCGTCCCCCAAAAAATGTATACAACAATTTCACCCTTGCTGGGAACAAACCACAGCTGGTCTGTATCCCAAATGGCACCATATTCCCTATGTAGTTTTGGGCCATTTGGGGCACAGCCCTGATCTACCTATGTTTGCAATAAAGGCTAACCTCAAAGTAGTCTACTAATACAAACAACCCCAGAGGTTAAATGCTTTTGAAACTACGATGCAGTTAAAAATAATAATTGCGTTTCTGCTTGACTTTGTCAATGTGTTACCAGTTATGTGAAGGGTGTAGTTCAAGGCTCTCCAACCCTGTTCCTGAAGAGCTACCGTCCTGTAGGTTTTCACTCCAACCCTAATATAGCACACCTGATTATAATAATCAGCTGATTGATAAGATGAATCAGGTGAGTTACAACTGGGGATGGAGTGAAAACCTACAGGATGGTAGCTCTCCAGGAACAGGATTGGAGAGCCTGTAGTTCATAGTTCTGTTTGACTAACCATTGAATGCTGAAGAGCAGCAGGCGAAATATCTCCAAATATTTAAAAAAATGTTCTTCTTCCTTTAGCTACATAAATCAGGATTTCTGAGTGTAGTCTGACCAAATATATCCAGGACACTAATTAGAGGTTTGAATTTGACCCTCTTCTTTCACAACATTACAACAACATTGATTCAAAGCTAATGGACCACAGGATCACTTACATTTAGGTTTTTAATTTAAACATATTTTTCATACCACTTTGTAAGAGATCAGTGTAAGGATTGTCTTCATTATATTGTCAAGGTTTCTCTGGGGAGTGGGGACCCCTCGCGTTGGTTGATCAAGACTGAGCCTCTCATCTGACGGAGTAAACAAACATGGTGGGAGGGGAGTGTGCAGTGTTCATAATTGCTAATGTGGCAATCTGGCAGTGCTATCATCAGCGTGGGTCAGTTTGTTCTCTCCCTGGTCTATTGCACAGCTTTATTCTGTGTCCTGTCTGAGTGAACTGTGTGTATGTCTCTTCAACACTGCTGAAAATAACTAAAAACACTTTAAGACATAACAGATTTGATTTTGCGTGTTAATGTTTGAGGTTGGATATTGAGCAGGATTTTTAAGTCTTGAGACAATTGAGACATTTATTTTTTATTATTTTTTATCTTTATTTAACCAGGTAAGCCAGTTGAGAACAAGTTCTCATTTACAACTGCGACCTGGCCAAGTGCGATAAAAACAACAACAACACAGAGTTACATATGTAAAGTCTATATACAGTGTGCGCAAATGTAGTAAGTTATGTAGGTAAGGCAATTAATAGGCCATAGTGCTAAATAATTACAATGTAGTATTAACATTGGAGTGATAGATGTGCAGAAGATGATGTGCAAATTGAGATACTGGGGTGCAAATGAGCAAAATAAATAACAATGTAAATAACAATATGGGGATGAGGTAGTTGGGTGGGCTAATTACAAATGGGCTGTGTACAGGTGCAGTGATGGGTAAGCTGCTCTGACAACTGATGCTTAAAGTTAGTGAGGGAGATAAGTGTCTCCAGCTTCAGAGATTTTTGCAGTTCATTCCAGTCATTTGCAGCAGAGAACTGGAAGGAATGGCGGCCAAAGGAGGTGTTGGCTTTGGGGATGACCAGTGAGATGACCAGTGAGACATAGATTGTGTATGTGTGCCATTCAGAGGGTGAATGGGCAAGACAAAATATTTAAGTGCCTTTGAACGAGGTATGTGGTTTGTGTCAAGAATTGCAGTGCTGCTGCGTTTTACATGCTCAATAGTTTCCCATGTGTATCAAGAATGGTCCACCATCCAAAGGACAACCAGCCAACTTTGCACAACTGTTAGGAAGGTGTTCTTAATGTTTTGTACAATCAGTGTATATATACACTACCGGTCAAACATTTTAGAACACCTACTCATTCAAGGGTTTTTCTTTATTTTTACTATTTTCTACATTGTAGAATAATAGTGAAGACATCCAAACTATGAAATAACACATATGGAATCATGTAGTAACCAAAAAAGTGTTAAACAAATCAAAATATATTTTATATTTGAGATTCTTCAAATAGCCACCTTTTGCCTTGACGACAGCTTTGCACACTCTTCGAAATAGTAAAAATAAAGAAAAACCCATGAATGAGTAGGTGTGTAGAAAAGGTGTGTACAGCAGTAGTTATATAGGATGAGCCATGACTAGCAAACAGTATATACATATAAAGTGGGTAAAACAGTATGTAAACATTATTAAAGTAACCAGTGTTTACTGACTATGTGCATAGGGCATAGCAGTCTCTAAGGTGCAGGGTAGAGTACATGGTGGTAGCCGGCAACTAACAGTGACTAAGGTTCAGGGTACGGTACTGGGCGGTTAACAGTCTGATGGCTTGGCGATAGAAGCTGTTTATCCATCACTCATTCCCAGCTTTGATGCACATGCACTGTCTCAGCCTTCTAGACAGTAGCGGGGTGAAAAGGCCGTGGCTCGGGTGGCTGAAATCCTTGATGATCTTCTTGGCCTTCCTGTGACACCAGGTGCTGTAGATCAGGGTTTCCCAAACTCGGTCCTGGGGCCCCCTGCTGGGTGCATGTTTTGGTTTTTGCCCTTGTACTACACAGCTGATTCAAATAACCAACTCATCATCAAGCTTTGATTATTCGAATCAGCTGTGTAGTGCTAGGGCAAAAACCAAAACGTACATCCAGGAGTTGGGGCCCCAGGACCGATTTTTAGAAACCCTGCTGTAGATGTCCTCGAGGCCATGCAGTATGCCCCCGGTGATGCGTTGGGCTGACCGCAACACCCTCTGGAGAGCCCTGTGGTTGCGGATGGTGCAATTGCCGTACTAGGCGGTGATACAGCCCGACAGGATGCTCTCAATGGTGCATCTGTAGAAAGTAATATAATAAATATTCTATGAGTTTGTAGAGAGTCTATGAATTGTATGTATTTTCTGCATATTGTGCACACAACACTATTATATGCATTGTGTTTGTTGCTATGTAGTATCCTAAAAATACACTAAATCAATCCATTTAGCTTTAAAGGTCCAATGCAGACGTTTTTATCTTAATATCAAATCGTTTCTGGATAACAATGAAGTACCATGCTGTGATTGTTTTCAATTAAAATTGTCAAAAATAAACAAAAATAGCTTCTCAAGCAATAATTTTGCTAGGAATTTCTGGGAGTGGTCTGAGTGGAGAGGGGAAACCTGAAAACTAGCTGTTATTGACAGAGAGGTTTGGAACTCTCTTTCTAATTGGTCTATTAACTAATTTACCGCCTGGTGATGTCACCAGGCAGGCCAAAACTCCATCCCACCAAAATAGGCAGACATTTCAGGCAGTCTTTTCAAACCGCTCTTACACTAAAAGGGCATAATAGTTTTCACAATTTCACAGTATTATTCCAACCTCATGGTGTGGAAATATATATATATATATATATATATATATAAACACAGGAAAATCATGTTAAAAAAAAAACTCCAGCTGACTGATTGAGTCCGCAACAGACCGTATGGGTTTGGGCAATCCCCACCCCCCTTCTTCGACATGCCACATTCTCAAAAATAAAGATACTGTTTCTTTTCAGTGGAAAAAAGACGCAAAGAAATAGAAGTCCTGAGAAAGAGTGCTAAAGCTGGAGAACAGAGACGTCTATCACTCACTCATTTCATTCTCTCCTTTTTCTTCACATTTAACGGGGTTTTAGAGAGTGTATAGGATGCATTCGAATGCAAAAAGGGATGAAAAGAAGGTTCTTCCTCACGGCAGGGGTCCTCGAAAGGATACGCACATAAACTAAAGCAGAAAGGGGAAGCCCCCCTTCACTCGCTCAGACACACACATACACAAACAGGCGCACACATGCACACACATACATGCATGGACGAACGCAAACACACACACACTAATAGAAATAGCTCCTGTACACTGAGGTTGGGGGTTGGAATAAAAGAAAAGAGGAGGAATGAGGGAAAGAAAAACAAAACAAACTGGGGAAAGGAAGTGAGAATGAAAGAGGGAGAAGTCTTTGAAAAGAGAGAGAACAAGGATAGGTGATGGGAAGAGCATGGAGGATGTGAAAAGAGGACAAAGAATGTGTTTTGATAATAAACAGACTGTGTGTATGGCTGAGGGTGATATCGTGGATTTGCATGTCTGTGAAGTGTGAACACATACCTTTTATTTGGGCATGAATTTAATACATTTCTGCATATCTACATACATAATGCTGTAAACCTATCTCATCCATGTTTCTGGTCCATGCATTTGGTCCGTTTTGTAGGCTACTTGTGTAAAACCATAGCCCTGTGTGTTTTTAAGATTGCAAGGGTGTAGCTTGTTGAAAATTGAAAATGTATGTGCTAATGCATGTTTTGATGTGCACGTTCTTGCAAGTAGCCTATTGTTTAGGTTTGCTGAGTTAGTGTGTGAGGGTATACATTAATATGTGAGTGAGTGAGTGAGTGAGTGAGTGAGTGAGTGAGTGAGTGAATGAGTGAATGAGTGAGGTGAGTATATCAATGTGTGAGTGAGGCCTGCTTGCCTGTGGGCCAGGCTGCTTTGTGCGGCCTGCTGAAAGGCTTTGTGAAAAGAGCCGCCAGTCTGGTTCCCTAGCAGGGGAGTGAGTTTAAGGGGTCAGCACGGTCAGCCTTGGGATAAATGCACCCCATTGTCTGCATTAAGGAGATGCTCTCAGTAGGGAGTCTATAAACCTCAGTGGCTGCACCAACACCCAGAGCTCTGGAGCTCCTTGGGGGGACCCAAAGGGACACCCAGCCAGAGAACAGGCACAGGGCTGGGGGAAGACCAGGAACGGAGAGTCCCTCTGGGTGGACGGATGGATGTCTGGCTCGCTGGGAGTCATCGGCTAAAGAGAGGACTCTGTAGCACCCTCTGTAACCTTCCCACTCCTATCCACCCATCCCCTTCCTCCTCTCTTTCCTCCTCTGAACAAGCGGCGACAGCGACAGGTCAGCCAACAGCCCCCTCAGATTGTTACAGTTCCTGAGCCCCCCAGAAAAGCCCCTGAACACCCCCAGAACACGAACCACCACAGAATAAGGCCTTTGTTCCAGGAGAACTGGAACAAGCTTCTCTTTTCCTTTACTGAGCTGATGTGGGGGTGTAAGGAGGTGTGTGTGTGTGTGTGTGTGCGCGCGTGTGTGTGTGCGTGCATGTGTGCATGTTTGTTCAGGTATGCTTGTGTGTCTGCATGCGTGTGGGGGCTTTGAGCTTTGTGGAATGTCCCTGCTCTCCCCTTCTCAGAGACATGAGATGGGCAAACATGAAATCAAAGTGGAAAAGCCCCACAAAGGGGTTCAGGGGGATGATTAGGGTGGGGGAGGGTGGAGGGGTACCTCGTCCCCCCCGGCCGAGCCTCCCCTCATCTCGGGCCCCCAGAAAGCACCAGGCCCCACAGTGGCATGAAAAGAACCCTTATGAGGGACTTGGCTGTTCCGCCTGCCTCGGATTAAGGCCCCAAACACACAGCCTGCCAGCCACGGTATATATATCTTTGTATTTTATCACTCACTCTCACCATCACAAGCTAGGGGGATGGATGCCTTTTAGCCAGCCACCTATTGTTAGATAGAAGCTCATGGAATTCTCTATGGCTACCAATGTGTTTTTCACACATAGATACGAATAGAGACACACAGTAAGACACACACACACACACACACACACACACACACACACACACACACACACACACACAAAACTCATTCACACGCATTTAAGTGTCATACAGGTGTTCAGCACTAACAAACCATATTTGTGTTTTAAATATCGGTAAGCAATGTCCCCTTTCAAAGCAAAACCCTTTTTCTATGGCCAATATTATTGCGCTGTCGGCAAAGTAAATCGTCATACTATCTGATCTGACATGGACAGAGCTTGATGTTGAAAGGAAACGTATGCCGGGTATTGTCCTCCCGAGTGGCGCATTGGTCTAAGGCACTGCATCTCAGTGCTTGAGGTGTCACTACAGACCCCCTGGTTCGATTCCAGGCTGTATCACAACCGGCTGTGATTGGGAGTCCCATAGGGCAGCGCACAACTGGCCCAGCGTCGTCCGGGTTTGGCCGGTGTAGGCCGTCATTGTAAATAAGAATTTGTTCTTAACTGACTTGCCTAGTTAAATAAAGATAAATACAGTTTGACATTTACTGTAAATGTGTATTGCTCCACACATGTAGGTTTCCTGAGTGCATTGTCCTTTAGTTGGCTGTTCATACTGTGGGGGGAGGGGGGGGTTGTGACAGTCTGACCGTCTGTACCATTTAATATGCTTATGCATATATGCTATACTGTACATTCAGCCTATAGAAGCTTTGCAGGGACCCTTAAGTCTACAGCTGAAACTCCCTCCACCACACACTCACACACCGCAGCCGTCCCTGAACGTCTGAAAATAAAGGGATGTCATACTCCAAATAGGATTGTGTTTTTGTCCAAAGGTAATGATGTATGGTTTGTAAGAAGCCAAAGCCAGCCTGCTGCTGCATGACTTGATGCCATAGGTAATACAGACGTTATGATCAGAGAGGATCAAATCAAATCCAATCAAATTCTATTTGCCACATGCGCCGAATCCAACAGGTGTAGACATTACCATGAAATGCTTACTTACAGCCCTTAACCAACAATGCATTTATTTTTTAATAAAAAAGTAAAATAAAACAACAACAACAAAAATGTGTTGAGAAAAAAAGAGCAGAAGTAAAATAAAATAACAGTAGGGAGGCTATATATACAGGGGGGTACCGGTGCAGAGTCAATGTGCGGAGGCACCGGCTAGTTGAGGTAGTTGAGGTAATATGTACATGTGGGTAGAGTTAAAGTGACTATGCATAAATAAGTAGCAGCAGCAGCGTAAAAAGATAGGGTGGGGGTGGGGGGGCAGTGCAAGTAGTCCGGGTAGCCATGATTAGCTGTTCAGGAGCCTTATGGCTTGGGGGTAGAAGCTGTTGAGAAGCCTTTTGGACCTAGACTTGGCGCTCCGGTACCGCTTGCCGTGCAGAAGCAGAGAGAACAGTCTATGACTAGGGTGGCTTGAGTCTTTGACAATTTTGAGGGCCTTCCTCTGACACCGCCTGGTATAGAGGTCCTGGATGGCAGGAAGCTTGGCCCCAGTGATGTACTGGGCCGTACGCACTACCCTCTGTAGTGTCTTGCGGTCAGAGGCCGAGCAGTTGCCATACCAGGCGGTGATGCAACCAGTCAGGATGCTCTCGATGGAGAAGGTGAATTTATGTATTGTGCAGTTAGAGAAAGTTAAAAGGAAGGAGAGCCAAAACATTACCTTCAGCTGGGCTTTTTTCCATGTTCTGTGAATAGAGAGAGAGAGAGGGAGGAGGAGCGGTGTGTGTGTGTGTGTGTGTGCATGGAAAATGAGGCACTTTAGCTATGCTCTGAGTCGCGGCTCAGCTCGCCACTGGGACCCTCTGGTCCGCTGGGGATTCTGAGGTGCAGCCGAGGTGCTGTCTGCTCCCTAGATCTTACGTCTCGTAAACTGCCATGAAATAATCCTCTGACGGCTCACCGGGTGGGTGAGGGGGGGGACCAAAGCAGCCTTTGTTCACCACACAGCCTTTACTTACGTGTGTGTGTGCATATGTGTTTGTGTTTGCACATGAGTAGGTGTAGCTGTGCACAGTACAGTAAATGTGCGCCTATGTTTATGTGCATGTGCTGTATATATGGTATGTCTGCTAGTCAAGGTGCGCTTGTGTTCTCAGACAGACATACGTCAGCTGGCACTGCCACAGTTCCACCTGGCTTCTGGCTCTGGCAGCCATTTTCCTACCGTCAGCATCATGAGGTCATTGATTTGGTCATTACACAATCCTGTCGTTTGCTGCTCCCCTCTGACCATCACCATCTAGACCCGGCCGGGCGATGAGTTTGTGTGTGTTTGAGGAAGGTGGGTGCCAATTAGTGAACCCTGAGACAGATTACCTGATTATCCTGCAGCAGTATCAACGGCGGGGCCAGGGCGATGTCGGGTTCTTGGAAAGACCTGTGTGTTTATCCAACGTTCCTGTGATGTCACCGTCTGGAGACAGAATGATTGTCTGAATGGTTTCCAGCTCCTTCGTCATTCACCTGACCATGCCACAACATCGTGTTTTACCCTGGGACAGAGAGGGAGAGGGAGGAGGAGGAGACATGGAGAGGGGGAGAGAGAGAGGAAGAGAGAGAGAAACAGGGGGTGATTGTTTCAATGAAGACGGAACACACCCAAACGGCCGCAGAGCACAGCGGCTCTCTTCGAACATAGCACAGTGGCTAACCCAGTGACTCTCTGACAGCAAAAGCCCCCACGTAATTCCAGTTATTACTGCTCAATCCAGTGTATGTTCTGCTAGAAATTATCTCAGTTCTAGGAGTGCTAAAATCAGTATTATAAACTGGGTGGTTCGAGCCATTGGCTGACAGGCATGGTATATCAGACAGTATACCACAGGTATGACAAAACGTTTGTTTTTACTGCTCTAATTACGTTGGTAACCAGTTTATAATAACAATAAGGCACCTCTGGGATTTGTGGTATATGGCTAAGGGCTGTTTCCATGCACTCTGCGTTGCATTGTGCATAAAGAACAGCCCTTAGCCGTGGTATATTGGCCATATACCACACCGCCTCAGGCCTTATTGTTTAAATCTAAATCCTTTTGAGCTACATTCCCCCATTAGAACAGTTTGCTCCGCCATCTCGATTGGCTTACTTCCTCGTCTGATTGTCTTAAATCAGCATGTATGGATTTGAACTTAGTCCAACTGATTTCTGAGCCCACTCGTTTGAATGTACAGAATCCTGCTAAATCAACTGTGATTGGTCTCATACTTACAAATAACCCTCATAATTACTCAACTATTGGTGTCTTTGCTATGGACCTCAGTGATCACTGTCCCATAGTCTGTCAGAAACACAAAGTTGAAAAAGAAAAGGAGAACTGCACACTTTAGAAGCTCAGATGCAATAATGTAATACCAACAGCCAAGCTGTTGTCGTATCGGGTGAATGGTGGCAATTATTGCTGTCAACAAAGAGTCCGCTTATGCTCCACAATGATTAGAGGCTTTTATTAATATCACAAGGTTACAGCATAAGTTACAGACCCGCGGTGTCTGGAGAACGGCGTCCCAGATTGCAATGGCCGTTCTGTCTCTCTCTCGTTTAGCCCCTACTTATAAACAATGCAAAAAGATGGGCTCCCTCTTCTGGCCAATCACCAGTCTCCCCTGTCTACAACACACTTCCTGTCTGTTGTATGTGACGTTACACTAAAACATTCCCTCTTGATACTAAAATCAACATTCTTTCAGTTCCACTTAAAAACATTTAACAACGTCATAATCTCAATACACGACATATCCCCCCTTCGAGACGAACAGTCTCGAAAACAAACAGAATAGGATTATGACAAGTAACAATTTATCTTATTGAGTATCTTTAACATTAAACCAAAAACATTCTCCTCTAGAGTGTAAATACCTTTCTATGAAATATGAATAACTGTTTATGAAGTGTGAATACATTACTATGAAATATGAACAAATCTTTATGGAGTGTAAGAGCGAAAAACTGTCCGGCAGCCATCTTTTCAGATATCCATCCATCAATCAAGACAGTAAAATTCTCTCACGGTCCCTCTGCCCCAGGCAACCACCTCGGTACTCCTGATAAACTCATAAACAATGTAAATGCATTTGAAACTATGATGCAATTAAATACACATGTAAGCCCCTGCAAACAAAATCCTATCCAAAAAATATCCACTCTAAGGCTGGTCAACCCATTGGACCCTAAAGTGGACCTCTCCCTGCCTAAATTCCCTGTCCCTAAGCATTCACGAAATAAACAAAAACATCTAAGATCCTCACATGTATTCAATAACATCAAATATCCTTCTACAAAAATTAATCCCTAAGGCTATGACACAAATTATGTATTACACATGTCTATATTCCATTGCAGACACTGGAATGTAGTCCACTACACTTCATCTCCCCGTAGTCTCCTCTTCCAATGGACTGTTGATGATGGAATCGGCCACACCCTCCTTGTTTCATCTCCTCCAGTCATATTGTCCCTTCATATTGTCCTTGTTTGAGTATTTCAATCTCCATATGTTCCCCAAATGCTTCTGGAAGAAAAGGAAAAACCAAACAGTATCTTTTGCAAAACAACACTTTCAAATTAAACATCAATATCAACTAAGAATATAAAAATGATATATAAATGATGTATGAATCACATAAATGATAGAATAATGAACTAGGATAATTATTCATTCATACACTTCCCCCCTGTGATTCATAAAATCATACCAAAATCACCCCAATATTGAATTTTTTTTTTTTTGAAAAATGATCAAAACATCAAAAATGATATTTATCCATTCAGTTCCACTTGTCCATCTTCATCCAGATCAGGAACAGTCAACACCGGCATCTGAGTGTTGTCTCCAGGCATCACTCTCCAACCTATCTTAATATCATAGCTTTCTCAAAGGTCAGTAACAAATTACAAACATCACACAGTGTTATCAAAGCTGCCATTAAATGTAACCCATCACTGCCCCTACTGGCCTACCTGATCTTGCAACCAAGTCTTCTCAGATCTCCCAAACACATCCCTTATATTCTTCAACGCATCTATAACACTCGTGATATTATCGGAACTATCTGGACTAATATTATCAATATGATCTTCCCAAATGTTACACCATACCATGGAAAAAGTCCCCCCTTCTCCCTTAGATTTATCCTTCAATGATAGGCTTGAAGACTATGACATGTAGCCATGTCTCTTTTCATCCAATTTCAAATATAGCTTCAGATTTCTGTGTCCGGTGCTACCCCTCTTATAATGGTAGAAACCTCATATGGAAGCTTCAACGTTGACATGTAACAACATCCTGTCTATCCATAGGGTAAGAATATATATGCTTTATCACCACAAACCCTCAAAATATCTCTAAAATTCCCCATAGTCACATTGTCAGGCAAAAGCTAATCTTTTACCATCAAAGTCCTGCTCTTCTTACTACCTGGTACATAAAAAGTAACATATTTCTCATTACTACCCTTAAGGTCATGCATACCCAAAGTTATCATATAACATCACAATCTGATATTCCCATAAACATACCCCTTACCTCATATGTTTTATTAGAACAAAAACAACTTTTAGCCCTCAATGGTTACACCTCAAATGCTTCAGGGTTTGCTGTTACCTGATTTTACTTTCCATCTAACAAATGCACCCAAGTTAATTCACTTAACCCAATACCACCTAACCCTAGGCTTAAACAAATGTTTTGACAACGACATTATTTTATCGGTTACTGATTGTTGCTGATACCACAGTCATGACAAAGCATAAAATTGACACATACTTGATAGAGGTCGAGCGACCGTCTCTAACATGTTTGGTGCTGGAATTCTCACCAGACATGGACCCTCAAGATTCCTCACTGATCTTACAGAATGAGCTGCTGGAACCTGCCCATCTATCTCTAATTTTCACAACAGAAGAATCAAACCACTCCCTTTAGTTTCTCTCTCCCCTAACGAGCGGTACTGATCAGATACCTCTCCTTGTCTGTCATTAAAATCAAAGACCTCATCCTGTACCTCCATGATGAATCTATATTCTCTCTACTACTATCTGTTCTCCTATTTTAACCCTATTCGTACTATCATTGACAGCACTCTCCATCCGTAACATAAACCCCTTTAATTTCAGAAAAGTTGTTGTCGGTGTCATACTTCCTACATTTGCTATTGCCATCGTATCATTAATCCCTTCCCAAGTTACCATTAAAATAGTTGATCTAGTTGATGTATCAACCTTAATTATTTCTAGTAGGAAAGCTACCGATATCCTATGTGCGTTATTTACTGTTGGAGTGACTACTGTAATCTACTCCTCCTGAACTCCTCAATGACTGTGGAGGCTACAACAGACCTCAACCCTTCCATTATAAGCGTTACTTTATGAATTACATAGCCTTTTAACCAATAATTCTTAACCGGAACAAATTTTAATGCTTGCACTAGATAAGTACACATATACTCTCCCTGACCTTTCTCTGTAACATTACGCAACATAAGTGAACAGTCACTCATAACCCTCTTCCAAACTATACCTCCTTTGATTAGGTGCAACAGCTTCTACTCTTGGTCCTGATAACAATACTTCTTCTCCATAATTATCTCTCCATGTGGGAGGAACGTGTCACGGTTTACTATGCCAGAACCCAGAAGCAGACAAGGACAAGGTACGTTGAGAGAAAGGTGAGTGTTTATTTAGTAGATTCCGAGTGAGGCTGAATAATCCAGGGAACAGAGCGGGTGGCGTGGATGGGTTGTTGAGGGTGCAGTGGTTGGTCCGGTACTGGCTCGGCAGCCGCCGACCATCAGGCAGAGGTTGGGTGAAGGTTCCGGGTGAGAGACTGCAGACAGAACAAAACGAGGTCAGTACACAGCAAGTAACAAGGTGCAAAACAACAAAACTAACTAAGGGCTCAGAGGCTGACACGCTGACAAACATACTGTTCATAGCTAACGATCCGGCAGGAACTGGATGTTCGGCCAGAGCCTAAGAAGGGTGATGATCAGGACCAGGTGTGCAGATTGCTGATGGGATGCAGGTGCGGAAAACCAGAGCGCTCCCGGAGCGTTCCCGAACCCTCGGGAAACTGGAGATTACGAACAGGAAAAACTAGTCACCAGACAGGACCCGACTCAGACAGCCGGGATCGTTACAGTACCCCCCCCTCCGACGAACGCCACCGGGCGGACTCCCCGGAGCGCCAGGATGGAGGCGGTAGAAGTCCCTGATGAGGTCCGCATCAAGGACCTGTCGCCGCGGAATCCAACTCCTCTCCTCAGGGCCATACCCCTCCCAGTCCACGAGATACTGGAAACCCCGGCCCCGCCGTCTGGAATCCATGATGCGACGCACCGTGTAGGCAGGACCACCTCCGATCATCCGAGGAGGAGGAGGAGGAGGCGGAGGAGGCAACAGCGGACTGAGGAAGACAGGCTTGAGGCAGGAGACATGAAAGGTGGGATGGACTCTGAGCGTCCTCGGTAGTTTGAGTCGAACTGCCACTGGATTGATCACCTTCTCCACCACAAACGGACCAATGAACTTCGGTAACAACTTCCTAGACTCAGTCCGTAACGGAAGATCCCGTGTGGCCAACCAAACCCTATCTCCGATGGTATAGGTGGGAGCGGGGATCCGGCGACGATTCGCCTGGAGCTGATACCGGTCCGAAACTCTAAGGAGTGCCTTTCTGGCCCGATGCCAGGTCCGGTGGCAACGACGAATATGGGCCTGAACAGAAGGCACTGAGAGCTCCTTCTCCTGAGAAGGAAACAGGGGAGGTTGGTAGCCATACAGGCACTGGAAGGGAGACATCCCAGTGGCAGATGTAGGAAGAGTATTGTGGGCATACTCAACCCAAGGCAACTGAGAGACCCAGGAGGTGGGGTTGGAAGAGACCAGACAGCGTAGCGTGGATTCCATCTTCTGGTTGGCTCTCTCCGCCTGACCATTGGATTGGGGGTGAAAACCAGATGTGAGACTGACTGTAGCTCCAATGGCCAAACAGAAGGACTTCCAGACAGCAGAGGTAAACTGAGGGCCACGGTCGGAAACGATATCACTGGGCAAACCGTGGACCCTGAAAACCTCCCTAACCAGGATCTCGGACGTCTCCGAGGCAGAGGGAAGCTTGGCAATTGGCACAAAGTGGGCGAACTTGCTGAATCTGTCCACGATAGTCAGAACGACCGTGTTCCCCTCAGAAGCGGGCAACCCAGTGACGAAGTCCAGGGGCCAGATGCGACCATGGTCGCCGGGGAATGGGAAGGGGGTGAAGTAGTCCAGAGCTGGGCCGATTGGTACTCTTATTCTGCGCACACACTGGACAGGCAGCAACAAACCCCCGAGTATCCTCGGCCATGGCAGGCCACCAAAACGTCTGCGAAGAAACGCCATTGTCCGAGCCACGCCAGGGTGACAAGCCATCTTGCTGGCGTGGGACCATTTGAGGACAGCCGGACGAACCGACTCAGGCACAAACAACCGACCGGGTGGACCGTTACCGGGACCGGGCTGAGTCCGAAGGGCCGCCAGCACCTCCTCCTCAATCTTCCACATAACTGCTCCCACGACGCAGTTCCGGGGGAGAATTGTCTCGGTCTTGGACCCACTCTCCTCCGTCTTGGAGAACATCCGGGACAAGGCGTCCGCCTTGCCGTTCTTAGATCCAGGTCGGAACGTCAGGGCAAACTTGAATCGTCCGAAAAACAACGCCCACCTGGCCTGACGGGAGTTGAGACGTTTAGCCGATTGCACGTAAGCAAGATTCTTGTGGTCAGTCCAGACAATAAACGGTTGCTCCGCCCCCTCCAACCAGTGGCGCCACTCCTCCAAGGCAAGTTTCACCGCGAGAAGCTCCCGGTTACCCACATCGTAATTCCTCTCCGCAGGCGAAAGGCGACGAGAGTAGTAGGCGCAGGGATGGAGTTTACTGTCCGTGGAGCATCGCTGCGACAGGATGGCGCCAACTCCCACATCAGACGCGTCCACTTCAACGACTGAACTGACGGGCCGTGTCCGGTTGAGAGAGAATCGGTGCGTTGGTGAATCGCCTCTTCAAATCCAGAAACGCTCGATCCGCCTCCGGATTCCACTTGAAGGTCCTGATACTGGAAGTCAAGGCAGTTAACGGAGCGGCCACACGGCTGTAATCCCGGATGAATCTGCGGTAGAAATTCGCAAACCCCAAAAATCTCTGGAGCTGCAATCTCGTACCGGGCTGGGCCCACTCCAGAACCGCTCTAACCTTCTCCTGGTCCATCCTAATCTCTCCCCTGGAGATGATGTACCCGAGAAAGGATGTCGTGTGGGCGTGAAACTCGCACTTCTCGGCCTTCACGAACAGGCGATTCTCCAACAATCGCTGCAGAACCTGCCGGACATGCTGGACGTGGTCGGAAGGTTCCTTCGAGAAGATCAGAATGTCATCCAGGTAAACAAACACAAAGAGACCGATCATATCTCTCAGGACGTCGTTCACCATACTCTGGAATACCGCTGGAGCATTGGTCAGTCCAAACGGCATCACCTGATACTCGAAGTGACCCATCGGTGTATTGAAACCCGTCAACCACTCGTCCCCCTCTCTGATCCGGACCAGGTGATACGCATTGCGTAGGTCTAGCTTGGTGAACACCGTAGCACCCTGTAAGGAGTCGAAGGCAGAACTCATCAAGGGCAGGGGATACTTGTTCTTGACCGTGATGTCATTCAACCCCCGATAATCAATACACGGTCGAAGAGAGCCATCCTTCTTACCCACAAAGAAGAATCCTGCCCCCAGGGGTGATGACGAGGGACGAACGAGACCAGCAGCTAGGGACTCCTTGATGTAGGTCTCCAACGCCTCACGTTCAGGTCGGGAGATACTGTATAACCTTCCCTTGGGGTAGACAGCTCCAGGGACCAGGTTGATGGCACAATCATATGGTCGGTGGGGAGGGAGTGACAGAGCCTTCTGCTTACTGAAAACTTCCCCCAAATCGTGATATGTCTCGGGAACCAGGGACAAATCTGGGGGTTTAGCCTCAATCACCTGACTGGGAACCGAATGGGGGCAGGCAGTCTTGAGACAGTTAGCATGACAATCAAGGCTCCAACTCGTTACCTTGCCCGTCACCCAATCGAACGTGGGATTGTGTTCCTTCAGCCAGGGGTATCCAAGGACCAGAGGAACATGGGAAGACGGCAGAATGAAGAATGAAATCATCTCAGAATGATTCCCCGACAACCGCATCTTAACCGGTTCAGTCCTCATCGTGATACGTGCCAGACTACTGCCGTTCAGAGTGGTCGCTTCAATGGCTTCCGGCAATTGCTCCTTGGAAAGCCCCAGCTGTTCCACCAACTCGGCATCAAGAAAGCTTCCATCGGCACCTGAATCGATAAAAGCGTTAAGCGCTAAGCTCTGATTCCTGTTCACAAGGGTAGCCGGGAAACGGGGTCTGACAGAGGTACTGAGAGGTTGAAACTGGCTCGCTAAAAGTCCTCCCAACTTTAGCGAGCCGGGCAGTTTGACGACCGCCGGGAACAAGTGGAGATGTAATGTCCCGAGCTACCACAGTAGAGGCAGCAGTTGGTCTTACGTCTATGTTGACGCTCCTCCTTGGTTAACCCGTGCCGCCCCCACTTGCATGGGTTCAGAATCGGGAGAGAGGACCTCTCCACTAATCCATTGTGGTGGAGAATGATCGACGTGTTCTGGTCCACCACCCGACCCGACTGGGAACTGAGAAGCTGATCGATTGGACGGACCCCATTGCTTCTCCCTCCTTCGCTCTCGGACTCGATTATCCACCCGAATAGACAAGGCTCCCAAGCTGTCCAGGTCACTAGGCTCCGGATAGGAGATCAACTCATCCTTGAGCTGCTCCGACAGACCCTGGTAAAAGGCCGCTTGCAGCGACTCCTCGTTCCACCCACTCTCCACAGCCAACGTCTTGAACTCGATCACGAAGTCGGCCACGCTGCGAGTTCCTTGGCGAAGCGAAAACAGGCGCCTAGCTGCGTCCCTCCCTCGGACGGAATGGTCGAAGAGCTTCCTCATCTCGGCCGTGAACCCCTGGTATGAAGCCATGCAGGGATCCTGTCGTTCCCAAACGGCTGAAGCCCACTCCAGCGCTCGACCACGCAGCAACTCAATCACAAAGGCTATCCTAGCCTTGTCTGTGGCATAAGAGTAGGGCTGTAGATCGAACACTAATCCACACTGCATAAGGAAGGAACGGCATCTTCCCAGCTCCCCCTCATATTTATCCGGCGTCGGAACCTTGGGCTCACGGATGGACACAGCTTCAGAAGCGGCAGGCGAGATGGGTGAAACCGGTAGTGGATCCTCCACCGGACACTTACGTTGGTTCTGGACCTCCGCCAGACCGGTAGAAAGGTTCCGAACTGACAACGCGATCTCCTGTAGTACCGTGCTATGATGGCCCAACATCTTCTCCTGCTGGGTAATAGCATGGCGAACGGAGTCCAGGTCCGCTGGGTTCATTACTGGCCGGATCGTTCTGTCACGGTTTACTATGCCAGAACCCAGAAGCAGACAAGGACAAGGTACGTTGAGAGAAAGGTGAGTGTTTATTTAGTAGATTCCGAGTGAGGCTGAATAATCCAGGGAACAGAGCGGGTGGCGTGGATGGGTTGTTGAGGGTGCAGTGGTTGGTCCGGTACTGGCTCGGCAGCCGCCGACCATCAGGCAGAGGTTGGGTGAAGGTTCCGGGTGAGAGACTGCAGACAGAACAAAAACGGAGGTCAGTACACAGCAAGTAACAAGGTGCAAAACAACAAAACTAACTAAGGGCTCAGAGGCTGACACGCTGACAAACATACTGTTCATAGCTAACGATCCGGCAGGAACTGGATGTTCGGCCAGAGCCTAAGAAGGGTGATGATCAGGACCAGGTGTGCAGATTGCTGATGGGATGCAGGTGCGGAAAACCAGAGCGCTCCCCGGAGCGTTCCCGAACCCTCGGGAAACTGGAGATTACGAACAGGAAAAACTAGTCACCAGACAGGACCCGACTCAGACAGCCGGGATCGTTACAGAACGTCCCCATCCTAACCCTAATAAGTATTTTTCCTCTAAAATTGGTGCTGGAGCTATTGGTTCCCTTATAATCAAATGCGATATATTTATGGCTTTAATAACTATCAATGTTGAAAGAGTTAAATTGCTTCTCACTGTTTTAATAGACTGAAGTGTTAATGTCCTTATTGTTACTTCATCCATTTTCCCCAAAGAAAAGTTGTCTTTGCTTGTACTTCCATCTATCACCACTAGTGTCACTTTTTCCCAACTCTCAGTCCTACCTGTAATCCCTGACTTTCAAACTTTTGATTATAAAAAAATACACCTATAATTACCTTGATCTCCCTACTCTAAAGTGTCCTTCACCACTGTTCTCTCTCTCTTACTACTAACGTTGAAACTTAGCTTACTGTCTTAGAGTTCCTTCAACCTAGTTCTCCTAACTTTTTAATCTAATCTTTTCTCCTAACCTTTAAAAACCTTTTCCACTGATTTATTCACAAAATCCCTTTACCACCAAATTTTTAGAATATGTGATTGGGAAAGTCCCCACCTGCTTCTGACTTCTTTACACACAGACTTGGCAAACGACTAAACACCTTTTAGCCTAGCCTGAAATCTCTTAGTGTAAGAATGTAACCCAGAATAACAGTCACCCCTTTTAACTTTATTTTTCAGACAGATTGTCTAATAGGCAGTCTAATAGATTATCATCCTTCCTATGATATTATCTTTTTAAGCAAATATGATTCCCAAAAACCCTACTTTTTAAAATCTTCTACCAGACAGCCGTTTAGTGTACATCCTATTGTACAGTTCAATTCAAACAATGCATCTCTTCCCAACACTGCAATAGGTATATGTTATAATATTAGTATGTCTATTTTAATTTCTCCTTGATTTTTTATAGCATAGCTCAATTGGTTCCCTAAGAGTAATTAACTGTTTTACTACCTCAAATCCCTATCCTAATTAGTTAATTTTACATAGTGAGATGTTTAACCTCTTTAGGCTCAACACAGATAAGTTTTTACACTATTCACTATCACCTCTCATAGTCCTCTGGTTTTACTTCAATTGTTAGCTATTTTCTCTTCTTCTCTAATCGGTGCTATCAGCTGACACCCCCCTTCGTATCTTCTAGGCACTCTAGAATCTTTAGGGTTCACCTGGAGAACAGGTGATCTTGACTGACCCCTGTATCTTCCTTAAAAATGTTATCTGTTGTTTCCTCCTGACTTGTTGCACTCACAGGTAAAGTAACCAATCTGTCCACAATTATAACAGTCTTCTGAAAGTTGCTGGAAGTGTAGCTGAAATCTTCCTCCTCCTTCTAAGCCTTCTCGTCCTCTTCCTCTCCAATTCTGTGTCTGTCCAGAAACTGGCTGTGGATATGGAACACCTGGTACCCCCCTTGGCTGGTACAATTGCATTTGATATTGTTCAGTTGAAGCTGTAACAGTGATTGTTGATTTGGTTCACTCTGATTCTTCATAACCAAAGCTTCTCTTCTCCACCAGTTGTATGATTGAGTTCTCTGAGAGTTTCTTGATCCTGTTCTTTCTTGCTGACATATCAGTATTCTTCAACAGCTTATATTCTAAGTTCTGTCCTCGAAATATCATCTTCCATCATCTTCTTACTTTTCTTCTGTGCCAGTCCTTGTAGGATAAACTCCTTTTGAATACACAGCACCTTTAGTCTCCTCTTTATCGCTGTCTTCATCTGAACTCGAACCTCATTCTTCTCTTAGTTTCCAGACATCTCGGTTTTTCTTCCTTCTGGAGTTTTGGATTCATCTTCATTGTCGTTTCTGCTTGTCCTCTATCTATTATTCATCTTCATCTCTGATGCAACAATCACCCTCCTGGATGATCACCGGAAGCTGAGGATAAACATCCCTAAGCTCTACTTCCTTCTCGTAAGGTGGGTGTCTTTTCGCTGAATCCGTATGTGAGAAAGGTGTACTAACTTCTGCCATTAGTTTTCCTAACACTACTTTAGTTAAAGGATTACTATTGTTTTCCCTATATCAACCGGTGTAATAACTTTCATAGCCTTGATGTCGTTTTTCCCCATTGTAACAACTCTTTTATATTCCTTTATTGTGAACTATTTTATTTTAGCCTATATAGCCTATGGCTTCCCCCCTTCAATTATTAATATAACCCAAACAACTCCCCCATTTTTTAAAAATAAATCAATTAAAATGAATAATTAAAACCAATTTGTATTCCTATATCCTATGTCACCAATTTATCAATTAGTGGTGGCTATCTTACCACAACCCATCAAATGCAAGTAAATGTAAGTTAGTCAACTTCAAAGCAATCCCAAAAATAAAGCCTGTAACCCTTCAACACTACAATTCCCATAAACCCTTATCTTAATTTTACAGAATAATGTCAGTCCTTGATTCCCAACACATCTGTAATTAACCCAAGTGATGCACATAGCCTCCAAAATGCAATTTTTAATGAATCAGTTTGCCAAGCCTATGTGAAATTGTCATAACATCAAATATTTTGTAACCAGACCAGTCTCAAAACCTTTTTGACTTGATCCTGTCGCGTCACGTCTTGTCACGTCACGCACACGTTAGCCCCTCCTCTCTCTCCTTTGCTCTTCTCATATGACAAAAGAACAGAAACACAGAAAAAGAATTTAGTAGTTACTGCAATCACTGAGTTATCTCAACCATATTCAACATTCCTTCGTTCACCCATTATTCACTCTAAGACTAAACTCAGAACTAAATAGATCGCTCAAAAACATTTTTATTTTATTTTAATCCGTCATTTAATTTAATTCATTATACTCCGTCAACATATATTTAATGTATAAATTCACTACATCTCAACAAATAGTTTCATGTTCAAACACCAGCCGCTTTAAAACTATAAGATTCGTGTTAAAATCTCTCCTTTGTTCCCTCGTCTGTGTCTCCCTGTCTCCCCCTGCAGCCCCCAACAGAAATATGACCCATTAGCAAAAACGTGTTGTAGTTTAGTACCGTAAACCAAAACGTGTCCTAATCTCGTGCCATAAACTACAACTCCCACGTTTTGTAGTGTAGTGTCATAAAATTAAACGCATGCGCAAATGCATTCAATGATACGATTCCCAAACACTAGACCGATAGCATTACGCTACAGCTTCACTATTTTATACCTTATACTCACACAATTACACATAACAGAGCTCACATTTGCGTAGAACTCTGAATTCCACCCACATACACACAAATTTAAGAGGCTTTAATCCATCGCAATGGCCCTCTAAGGACACGTTAGCATGTAGCACGCAACACAATTAGCATTTAGCCTTAGCATTTAGCATTAGCCGCTATGTACAATGTAGCATGACCAACACTTCAGCATTTAGCATTAACATTAGCCTTAGCCTTTAGCTAACTGCGGCCTACCACACAAATAAACATCCTGCACTGCCCATTTTCTTTTTAACATTTCTCTACCATTTTGTGCTACCGTGGATTAATGACCATTTCACCAAGAAATTAGACCCAATCAAACCCCCCGTCGGACGAAAGTCAAGCCATAATCACAATCAGATAAACCCCATCAAACCGAGTTCTTTAAAACCCACCGACTGCACATTCTATCGTGCAAGCGGATTTGTCGGCCCATCATTTTCTAAATGGCCCCCCCGGGGTCTTAAGCGGTACAGTGCCCTAATGAATGCGCATATCTGTTTTAATTGTACACCTTCAATACTTAATTCCTACCGTTTTATGCTCTAAACTTCCAATTACCTGCCGTTTACCCATGGAATATATTATAACAGACTCTAGTCGACCGCAATAACGCCACACGAGGCACGGTCGTATGGTACATCTCTCCAGTGTACACAAGCCGTATCCAATCCAACAAGCTCCAAAGCGGTAAGAAAAACTCACCCTTATCTGGCCATGGCTTCAAAGCGAGTTAGCCTGGCGGCTGAATGAAACAAAGGAGATTTGCAGACCAGCCCCACGTTGGGCGCCATTTGTCGTATCGGGTGAATGGTGGCAATTATTGCTGTCAACAAAGAGTCCGCTTATGCTGCACAATGATTAGAGGCTTTTATTAATATCACAAGGTTACAGCATAAGTTACAGACCCGCGGTGTCTGGAGAACGGCGTCCCAGATTGCAATGGCCATTCTGTCTCTCTCTCGTTTAGCCCCTACTTATAAACAATGCAAAAAGATGGGCTCCCTCTTCTGGCCAATCACCAGTCTCCCCTGTCTACAACACACTTCCTGTCTGTTGTATGTGACGTTACACTAAAACATTCCCTCTTGATACTAAAATCAACATTCTTTCAGTTCCACTTAAAAACATTTAACAACGTCATAATCTCAATACACGACACTGTCTTCATTAGGGTATAGTGACAAACACTGTGGTTCACTAGTTTATATAGAGCATGAAAGGACACACAGTCTGTAATCATGACTGTGTGTGTCGTGTCTGTAATCATGTGGCTTGATTTCATTGGTCAATTTACAGATATAAATAGAACATATACAAAAGCATTAATTAATTAATTAATTAATCTGATGAATGACAGCTTGGCTGTCGAAACGTTGGTATTTAATTATTGTATCTGAGCTCCTAGAGTGTGCGGCTCTCCTTTTCTTTTTCAAGTGTTCTACTCCGCTAGCCAGCACCCCACCTAACCGGGTGTGCGCTTCTTCCGCCTCCAGAAACACAAAATTGCCTAAAACTAAACCACGCCATATCACTAAGAGAAACTTTAAACACTTTCATGAGCAAGGGACCTTTACCATTCAGGCTTACTTGGTGTTAATGACACTCCAGAAGTGAAACTTGCCCTTGAACAGTTATTTAGTATGTTCATCTCTGTATCTGATAAACATGCTCCTATGAAGAGATTAAGAATGAAAGATAGAGCCAACCCATGGTTCAGGCCTGAACTTGCTGAGTTAATTCAGCTAAGGAACAAAGCTTGGTCTGAAGCCAGACACACTGGTAGCTCTGCTAACTGGCTCACCTTCAGACAACTTAGAAACACATTTACTGTTTCCATAAAAAGGGCTAAATCCAATTTCATTAATTCCATTTCTGACCCTCGTGGCGATCCAGCTAAGTTTTGGAAGGTAATTAAATCACCACAAAGAAGCAGCCACACCTCTCTGCCCAATGAGGTACTATTTAACTCCAATACTATAAGAGAAAAAACTTAAATAACTGATTGTGGAGCCCTTGACACATATTCTTTATCTATCCATTTTATTGGGTATTATTCCTAAGGTGTGGAAGGCAGCCCTTGTTCTCCCTCTCCAGAAAGGTTGTGATCCCTGCAATCTTAATAATTATCGCCCAATCCCAAAACTTTCATGTCTAGCGAAAATATTAGAACTATTGGTAAATTCTCAGCTGTGGTCCTTTTTAGATGTATTCTGAATGCTCACCAGTCAGGCTTTAGGCTAGGACACAGCACCATCTCGGCTGCTTCTCTAGTCATAAATTACATAAGAAACAGCACTGTGCTGCCCTTAACTGAATATTGATCTGTCGAAAGCATTCGATACGGTTGGTCATGCACTCCTGCCATGGAGGCAATCCTCAATTGGTCTAGACCAGGGATGGGCAACTCAGTCAGGGTCTCAGTCGGGGTCTCAACTTACTGTTGAGAGTTAGAATAATAGAATACACAAGGTGCAATTTTGAAATTTGTTTGTGCATCAGCAGTCACTCAATTAGCCCGTCAGCAAAAACATTTTTGTCATTTTTTTAGATTGGTAAATTAGTTTAGCTGCCAGCTATCTAAATTTGTAGTAAGCATGGTCGAATTACCAACCGGGTTGGGGCCCATTAATCAACAATTATCATATTAAAAACTGCAAAAATGTGCCTCCACCCTATGGTAGAATGAGTAGAATTGCAGGAAATTAGACCAGCCATTCAGACAGCTGGTTTTCACAACCAAATAATTTCTGCACAAACTCAGGGAAGCTCATCTGCATGCTCGTCATCCTCACAAGGGTCTTGACCTGACTGCAGTTCGGCATCGTAACCGACTTCAGTGGGCAAATGCTCACCTTCGATGGCTACTGGCACGCTGGAGAAGTGTGTTCGTCACGGATTAATCCCAGTTTCAAATGTACCGGGCGTTGTGTGGGCGAGCAGTTTGCTGATGTCAACGTTGTGAACAGAGTGTCCCATGGTGGCGGTGGGGTTATGATATGGGCAGGCATAAGATACGGACAACGAACACAATTTCCATTTTATTGATGGCAATTTGAATGCACAGAGATACCGTGACGAGATTCTGAGGCCCATTGTCGTAACGTTCATCCGCCACCATCAACACGTTTCAGCATGATAATGCACGGCCCCATGTTGCAAGGGTCTGTACACAATTCCTGGAAGCTGAAAATGTCCCAGTTCTTCCATGGCCTGCATACTCACCAGACATGTCACCCATTGAGCATGTTTGGGATGCTCTGGATCGAAGTGTGATACAGCATATTCCAGTTCCCGCCAATATCCAGCAAATTCGCACAGCCATTGAAAAGGAGTGGGACAACATTCCACAGGCCACAATCAACAGCCTGATCAACTCTATGCGAAGGAGATGTGTCGTGCTGCATGAGGTAAATGGTGGTCACACCAGATACTGAGGGGTTTCCTGATCCATGCCCATACCTTTTTTTAAAAGGTGTCTTTGACCAACTGATGCATATCTGTATTCCCAGTTATGTGAAATCCATAGATTAGGGCCTAATGAATTTACTCAAATTGACAGATTTTCTTATATGAACTGTAACTCAGTAAAATCTTTTAAATTGTTGCATGTTGTATTTATATTGTTGTTCAGTGTATATAAAGCGCTTCTACAGAAACGTACATACTAGCTTACCTCACTTCTAAATTTGAAATCTAGTAACTATAATACTCGCTCTCAAGACTGGTTGGTATTAGAGATTCCACGGGTCTCCTCTGAGTTGGGGAAGACTTCTTTCAGTTACTATGCCCCTCACTCCTGGAATGACCTACAGGTCACTCTAAAACTTTCTTTGGTCCCAAAAAGTGAATTTAGGGCTCTGATAATAACATTTACCAATGAAAACTGCACTTGTTTTGATTGATTGTATATATTTGTTTCTACTGCACTTTTAAATGTAACGTAATTTATTTGAAATGTTGTAACTGTAATTTTGTAGTGATCACGCTTGAATAGTTGATCACATTGCTTGAACTGTTGTTCTCAGGGCACCATTGGAAATGAGACACTGGTCTCAATGGGCTCCCCTGGTTAAATAAAGGTTACTAAATGTGTGTGTGTGTGTGTGTGTGTGTGTATGTGTGTGCGTGTGTGTGTGTGTGTGTGTGTGTGTGTGTGTGTGTGTGTGTGTGTGTGTGTGTGTGTGTGTGTGTGTGTGTGTGTTGACGTTGTAGTGACTAGTTATTAATGAACTCTCCAGCTATAGACCTCACTCACTTCTTTGGCACAGGCGACAACCTTCTCTCTCTCTCTCTTTTTTTTTTTCTCTCTCTCTTCTCTCTCTCCTTTCTCTCTCTTTCTCTTTCCTCTAAGATTAATCCATGGCCTACTCCAGAGAGAGGTTCATTTTGAAGATTGCTGAAGGATTTCCAAGGATCTTAAAAGTTGAGAGGATGAGATAGTCGTGCTTAGGCCTCATTATAGTGGCTGGGGAGAGAGAGAAGAGAGAGAAAAATAGTTTTGTTCTGCTAAGAGAGCAGTAGCAGTCGGGCTAAGTGAACATGCTGGCAAAGAGAGAGATTGAGAGAGACATTTGTTCTGTGATTAGCACAGTGAGAGCTCTCAGCTCCTCCACTGTTCCCTACTTAATTAGCTATTATTATCTAGAGGTGTGGAGGCCTTAGATGAACAGACAGGCTTTAATCTTGTTTTTCCTCTGACTGGATCCAACATGTACAGTACCTTATGTGCTACTCTGGGGATCTTGAATTATAGAGACAGAAGTTTACCACAACTGACCATGTTTAACATCGATTTCAGTGGCTGTTGGACTTTTTCAGCCATATAGACATGGAATTGATTTAGCAATTGAGTCATTTGTTTCTTTGCTCTCTTTCTCTCTCTCTCTCTCTCTCTCTCTCTCTCTCTCTCTCTCTCTCTCTCTCTCTCTCTCTCTCTCTCTCTCTCTCTCTCTCTCTCTCTCTCTCTCTCTCTCTCTCAATTCAATTCAATTCAATAGACTTTATTGACATGGCAAGTAAAATTACTTACATTGTCAAAGTATACATATAACAAAAATGGTGGGACCAACAGCAATAATAATAGTAGTAGTGGAAATGGGATTACCATTAACAGCAACTACAACAACAATATTAATGAGAATAACAATACATTAAAGCAATAGTAGTCGACCAATCATCAATCACCAATCAATCTCTCTCTCTCTCTCTCTCTCTCTCTCTCTCTCTCTCTCTCTCTCTCTCTCTCTCTCTCTCTGTCTCTCTCTCTCTATATATATATATATATATATACATATATATTTTCCTCTCTCCTATCCATTGCCTGCCATATTATCAAGAGAGCATCCTGATTGTGTCTTCTCCCTGCTCTAAGACATCTCAGCCATACCAAATCTCTTAGAAGCGCAAGGCGAAAGGGGAAGAATTCGGCTTAGCCCTGGATTGGCTTGGATAGCGGCCCCTTCTGAGTTTCCTTCAACTTTTCATTTTGCGGAGTGCCGTGGTAGATTTACTGTAATCTGGCAGATCAAAGGCACTGAGCGCAGTCCTATTCCCGTAATGCGGTTTGATGGTGACTGTTGTGAAAGTAATAACAATGAGAAAAGATAAATCAGTTTAAGCTGGCTTTTTTTTTTTTTTTTTTTTATTACATACTGTATGTTGATGCATTAATAACCAATTTATCATTTTGGTTTTGTTTGCATGGTTACTTTTTTGTCTCTCTTCAGTTTACATTTGAGCAGATGCTCTCATCCACAGAGCAACACTGGACCACAGTTCACAGTAAGGATGTTGTTGATGCTGTTGATGAATCCTTATCAGCTCTGATTTTAGTTGATGATAATAACCTAAATCATAATTTCCAATGAAGTGTGTTTTTCACAGCAGACTGTTTGAGAGGGGGGAGAGAGAGATAGTTACAATCCATCTCTCTGATCCATGCCATGTATGAATGGATTAGCTTCCCCCTTTTGCATCAACACATCTAAGAAGGCCTGAACTGTAGCTCAGCCCTATGCTAACCCAACAGAAAGGAAATCAAAATTTAACCCAGTGACAAGCTCTCTCGCTGAGGGCTCAGTCATCTAGTAAGCATTCCAGGAGTGACAATTATGATATTGCATCTGACAGCCAAATCATATTCCGACTGAGGGCCAGGATGGCCGCTTTGATTCACTTAAGTGGGAAACAGTTAGTGACAGTGAGTGTCCCTCCCGGACATGGTGGAACCCCTGTACGATGCCCCCCGGAAAGCCTGGCCCCCTACTCCATACTGTGCCCTCCGGATCTAAGTCTGTCTCCCTAACCGATGCAGGGTGACCCCCTCCCATACAGTGCCCCCAGAAAGCCATTCCTCCAGCCCAATATGTGCCCCCCTCCCATACAGTGCCCTCCAAAGGCCTACCCCCCTCCCTGCATAATGCATGCCTCCCTGCTCTACCCTTGCACTCCACAAAGGGGCATGATACTAATGACAGATGTTGTCTCTTAGTGGAGGGCAGCCATCAGAGCTCTAGAGGCAGTTCCCTCATTTAACCTTACTTTATCCTACTATACCTTCATCTCACTCCAAATCACAATGAACAAGACTATCTCTGTCTATTTTTCTCTCTTCTTTAAACCCAGCCGGCAACTACAGTATATGACCCTCGGGGCTCACACTGACAGGAGACTGCTCTACTGGGCAAACCAATTATTAAAAACCCAACGCGTCTGTTCACTGTGTTTCTGCTGCCAGTGTCAGGTCAGTATACACGGAATTTGACAACAAACCAGGGGAATAAAGGAGGGGAGTGTGGGGATGTTGAAGGTCTCCATGCTCAAAGTACTGTATTGCAGATGTTTTTAAAGGAGGAGGAGAAATCCCCTTCTCTGTCTCTCTTTGTAAATATCTTTCTCTCTTTGTAAATATCTTTCTCTCTCTCTCTCTCTCTCTCTCTCTCTCTCTCTCTCTCTCTCTCTCTCTCTCTCTCTCTCTCTCTCTCTCTCTCTCTCGCTCTCTCGCTCTCTCTCTCTCTCACACTCTCTCTCTCTCTCTCTCTCTCTCTCAGACATCAGACAAGATCAAATCAAATGGAATAGATTCCCTCTGCCTTTCCAATCTGTTTGTTTACTTCTGCTTGCTTCACACAGACACAGCTCTGCATCTTTCATGTGGATAGTATTTCTCTCTCTCTCCTGTTCTCCCTCTTTCTTGTTCTATGATCGCTCTCTCCTTCTCCCCTTCTGACTTCCTCTTTATCTCATCTTTCTCTCCCCCTCTCTTTCCCTGTCTCTCTTTCTCTTCATCTATCCCCTCACATTTATCTCTCCCCTTACCCCCCTTTCTTATTATGAGCTCCCTCCCTCTCTTGCTCACACAGACTCAGTTAAATGTGTGACATTGATCTAGAGATCATGGAGGACGTGGCCTCATCTCCAGAAAGGCACAGTGCCATGCCTCTGTGTGATGATAAACTCTTGATGGTGCAACAAAGAAATCTGCAAAGAATCTGCAAAGAACAACCCTGTAACTTCAAACGTTGATGACTGCCTCCTGCGTCTGCGATGCATGTTTGTTTACATAGATCTCCACAACTGGGGCATATCTCAAAAACAACACAATGCAAATATACTTCTAGCTTCATACTAAAAGAGAAGCTGTAAAATGCATCTTACCTACGCAATCTCTACAGTAGGCTATCATCTTTGTTTTACAGTCGGTTCAGTTGCGTAAAACAGCTATGGTAGCCTACATTTTGTTAATTTTGTCTGGTCTTCTCAGCAGACAATTTTGTACAGTAATCATCATCTTCTCCTTGAGAGTACAACAAAGAAGACAATCCCTCTTCAACAACCAGCCCAATTACACATGTCTGATTAATGTGGGGAACTGTGGTTGCTCTGCCTTGACTTTAAGATGTTTTCTCTCTCTCTCTCTCTCTCTCTCTCTCTCTCTCTCTCTCTCTCTCTCTCTCTCTCTCTCTCTCCACGCTGTCAAGACCTGAGTGATTTATCATTCGAATACGGTAGGAATAATACATTCTAATATGGCTCATTATTTAATAATTTTTATTTGGGCTCTGGTTAGAATGCCCTGACTGTTCATACTGTGAAGAAAGAGGTCTTTATTGGTGCAAGAGAAGGAACCTGTGGAGTAGAGACCCTCTAGTGGTAGCTTTGAAAACAGCAGTACCCTCCAGGATTATACAGCTCATACAGCCCCATTGTTTGCTTTTAATTTGGCCTCTGGGTATCTCTCCTCTCTGAAAAATTACACCATTTCATTTCCATGGAAATAAGTATTTGAGTTGTTCACGTCTTATCAGAGATAGCAGTATTACAAAGTGCAACGAAGCCAGTAGTCCTGCACTGTGAAATGCCCTGTTCCATAATCAATATACCTCAATATCAACATTTTGTACATTTAACAATTACATTCAAATCAAATGCAGTGTATTCTATAGTGGTGACAGTGTTGAGAATGAGTAAAAGAGGGGGAATTGAGTGAGGCTGAGCAAGATCATAGTCTGGAATCAAGCTGGAATGAGTAATGTTCACCACATACTGTAGCCAGCTATGATCATCCCTTTGTCTCTGCAGGGCTGTGAGGGAGCTATAGGGCTGAGCTGGGTTGGGGTACGGCTGGTCTGGTCTGGGCTGAGCTGGGTTGGGGTGCGGCTGGTCTGGTCTGGGCTGACCTAGCCCCGTGCCTGTCTAGGAACCCATGCTTCTACAGTAGCCTTGGTCACCTCCATAGACTCCAGAGCTCCGCAGTTTGTGTTATCTGGGCTTTATCTAATAATAATTAATAGATTTAAATTGTATAGCTCTTTCCATTACAGCCAGAGTCTCAAAGACGCTTTTAAAACAACAAAACAAAACATTTCAGTTAGCCTGAAATTGACAGTTCTGGGTGGAAGATCTTCCACGGTCATCCACAGAGGCAGGTGCAAGTCCAACAGGTCACATCCTGTGTCCGATCCACTTTCATGCGCACCTCCCTCCCCTGCGCCATCCACGTCTCTTCCGACTGAGGCCCAAGGGTTGAGCAAGGGGGAAGCGATGGTCAGATCCAGGCGGGAAACAAGTCAGAAGTCAGGTCACCTCTTGCCATCCCCAGTCGTAGACTCCTTGGTAAACTCAGAAAAACATGTAGCACCCACCTGGATGAAGCGATAGATGTGGTAAAGAGGTCAATGGAACGCATACTGTGGGTGATAGAAGAAAGAGGCCGGATTGGCACACATTTAACAAATCTGATCTAACAATGTGGATATTCATCAAATCAATCATGATTTATGTATTATAACAGGCCCACAATATGGTTACTAAAGTCCAATTTGGCTATATTTGGCTATTTTTGCTGCAAAACATTTAGAAGTAGCCCCTTTTCAGGTTTAGAAGAAGTGATTGCTAAATGTTAACTCCCATTCGTGTAAGCTGGTAGCATAGCTAGCATAGAGAAATCGGTGGTGGTAGTCAGTCTTTTTTAACTTTAATTCAGTTGATTGTTGATGATGACATGAATATGTATTGGGATTGACATCCATACAAGCATTATACTCCGATTTTTACCTCAACATTCGGGATCTTTCCCACACGCATTTCCATGGCATTTCCATTGATTTGGTTGAGTTCCATTGACCTCTTTCCTGCATCTATGCTGCTACTAAGCTTAGGGTGCATGAAGCTCAGTACAGTCAACAGGGATAGTCCACCTTGAAATAAACCATTGTGGAAAAACTTTAGTGATCCTCTGCCATCTTCAACAGTCTCTAAGCCTCTGACATCTCTTGTTGTTTAAAAAAAAAACTGTTAGTTAGCTAGCTAAATAGCTAGCTTCTCAGTTCAGTGGGTAAAATAGCTGATTTGCAAGTCTTGCACTGCCATGGATCAATATACATATACAGCACATTCGGAAAGTATTCAGACCCCTTGACTTTTTCCACATTTTGTTACGTTACAGCCCTATTCTAAAATGGATTAAATAAATACAAATTCTCAGCAATCTACACATAATACCCCATAATGACAAAGCAAAATCAAAAATACCTTATTTACATATGTATTCAGACCCTTTGCTATGAAACTCAGAATTGAGCTCAGGTGCATCCTGCTTCCATTGATCGTCCTTGAGATGTTTCTACAACTTGATTAGAGTCCACTTATGGTCAATTCAACTGATTGGACATGATTTGGAGAGGCACACACCTGTCTATATAAGGTCCCACAGTTGACAGTGCATGTCAGAGCTAAAACCAAGCCATGAAGTCGAAGGAATTGTCCGTAGAACTCCGAGACAGGATTGTGTCGAGGCACAGATCTGGGGAAGGGTACAAAAAAAATGTCTGCAGTGTTGAAGGTCCCGAAGAACATACTGGCCTCCATCATTCTTAAAAGGAAGAAGTTTAGAACCACCAAGACTCTTTGTAGAGCTGACCGCCCAGCCAAACTGAGCAATTGGGGTAGAAGGGCCTTGGTCATGGAGGTGACCAAGAACCCGATGGTCAATCTGACAGAGCTCTAGAGTTCCTTTGTGGAGATGGAAGAACCTTCCAGAAGGACAACCATCTCTGCAGCACTCCACCAATCAGGCCTTTATGGTAGAGTGGCCAGACGGAAGCCACTCCTCAGTAAAAGGCACATGAGTTTGCCAAAATGCACCTAAAGACTCTCAGACAATGAGTAGCAATATTCTCATGCTGTGGGGTGTTTTTCAGCGGCAGGGACTGGGAGACTAGTCAGGATCGAGGCAAAGATTAATGGAGCAAAGTACAGAGAGATCCTTCATGAAAACCTGCTCCAGAGCGCTCAGGACCTCAGACTGGGGTGAAGTTTCACCTTCAAATAGGACAACGACCCTAAGCACACATCCAAGACAACGCAGGAGTGGCTTCGGGACAAGTCTCTGAATGTCCTTGAGTGGCCCAGCCAGAACCTGGACTTGAACCCGATCTAACATCACTGGAGAGACCTGAAAATAGCTGTGCAGCAACGCTTCCCATCCATCCTGACAGAGCTTGAGAGGATCTGCAGAGAAGAATAGGAGAAACTCCCCAAATACAGGTGTGCCAACCTTGTAGCATCATACCCAAGAAGACTTGACGCTGTAATCTCTGCCAAAGGTGCTTCAACAAAGTACCAAGTAAAGGGTCTAATGTAACAAAATGTTGAAAAGGTCAAGGGGTCTGAATGCTTTACGAAAGCACTGTATAACACTCTATTGGTTGCAAGAATCATTTAAATGGAAAACTCTATGTTTCCCCCCCCCCCTTAAACCACTCGAGTGTTGTTTTAGCAGTATGCTCAGGGTCATTGTCCTGCTGGAAGGTAAACCTCCGTCCCAGACTCAAATCTCTGGCAGACTGAAACAGGTTTCCCTCAATAATTTCCCTGTATTTAGCACCATCCATCATTCCTTGAATTCTGACCAGTTTCCCTATCCCTGCCGATGAAAAACATCCCCACAGCATGATGCTGCCACCACCATGCTTCACTGTGGGGATGGTGTTCGCGGGGTAATGAGAGGTGTTGGGTTTGCGCCAGACATAGCGTTTTCCTTGATGGCCAAAAAGCTAAATTTTAGTCTCATCTGACCAGAGTACCTTCTTCCATATGTTTGGGGAGTCTTCCACATGCCTTTTGGCGAACACCAAACGTGTTTGCTTATTTTTTTCTTTAGGCAGTGGCTTTTTTCTGGCCACTCTTCCGTAAAGCCCAGCTCTGTGGAATGTACGGCTTAAAGTGTTCCTATGGACAGATACTCCAATCTCCACTGTGGAGCTTTGCAGCTCCTTCAGGGTTACCTTTGGTCTCTTTGTTGCCTCTCTGTTTAATGCACTCCTTGCCTGGTCCGAGTTTTGGTGGGCGGCCCTCTCTTGGCAGGTTTGTTGTGGTGCCATATTCTTTCCATTTTTTATAATGGATTTAATGGTGCTCCGTGGGATGTTCAAAGTTTCGTATATTTTTGTATCTGTACTTCTCCACAACTTTGTCCCTGACCTGTTTGGAGAGCTCCTTGGTCTTCATGGTGCCGCTTGCTTGGTGGTGCCCCTTGCTAAGTGGTGTTGCAGACTCTGGGGCCTTTCAGAACAGGTTCATATACAGTGGGGAGAACAAGTATTTGATACACTGCCAATTTTGCAGGTTTTCTACTTACAAAGCATGTAGAGGTCTGTAATTTTTATCATAGGTACACTTCAACTGTGAGAGACGGAATCTAAAACAAAAATCCAAAAAATCACATTGTATGATTTTTAAGTAATTAATTTGCATTTTATTGCATGACATATGTATTTGATACATCAGAAAAGCAGAACTTAATATTTGGTACAGAAACCTTTGTTTGCAATTACAGAGATCATATGTTTCCTGTAGGTCTTGACCAGGTTTGCACACACTGCAGCAGGGATTTTGGCCCACTCCTCCATACAGACCTTCTCCAGATCCTTCAGGTTTCGGGGCTGTCGCTGGGCAATACGGACTTTCAGCTCCCTCCAAAGATTTTCTATTGGGTTCAGGTCTGGAGACTGGCTAGGCCACTCCAGGACCTTGAGATGCTTCTTACCGAGCCACTCCTTAGTTGCCCTGGCTGTGTGTTTCGGGTCGTTGTCATGCTGGAAGACCCAGCCACGACCCATCTTCAATGCTCTTACTGAGGGAAGGAGGTTGTTGGCCAAGATCTCGCGATACATGGCCCCATCCATCCTCCCCTCAATACGGTGCAGTCGTCCTGTCCCCTTTGCAGAAAAGCATCCCCAAAGAATGATGTTTCCACCTCCATGCTTCACGGTTGGGATGGTGTTCTTTGGGTTGTACTCATCCTTCTTCTTCCTCCAAACATGGCGAGTGGAGTTTAGACCAAAAAGCTATATTTCTGTCTCATCAGACCACATGACCTTCTCCCATTCCTCCTCTGGATCATCCAGATGGTCATTGGCAAACTTCAGACGGGCCTGGACATGCGCTGGCTTGAGCAGGGGGACCTTGCGTGCGCTGCAGGATTTTAATCCATGACGGCGTAGTGTGTTACTAATGGTTTTCTTTGAGACTGTGGTCCCAGCTCTCTTCAGGTCATTGACCAGGTCCTGCCGTGTAGTTCTGGGCTGATCCCTCACCTTCCTCATGATCATTGATGCCCCACGAGGTGAGATCTTGCATGGAGCCCCAGACCGAGGGTGATTGACCGTCATCTTGAACTTCTTCCATTTTCTAATAATTGCGCCAACAGTTGTTGCCTTCTCACCAAGCTGCTTGCCTATTGTCCTGTAGCCCATCCCAGCCTTGTGCAGGTCTACAATTTTATCCCTGATGTCCTTACACATCTCTCTGGTCTTGGCCATTGTGGAGAGGTTGGAGTCTGTTTGATTGAGTGTGTGGACAGGTGTCTTTTATACAGGTAACGAGTTCAAACAGGTGCAGTTAATACAGGTAATGAGTGGAGAACAGGAGGGCTTCTTAAAGAAAAACTAACAGGTCTGTGAGAGCCGGAATTCTTACTGGTTGGTAGGTGATCAAATACTTATGTCATGCAATAAAATGCAAATTAATTACTTAAAAATCATACAATGTGATTTTCTGGATTTTTCTGGAATTACAGACCTCTACATGCTTTGTAAGTAGGAAAACCTGCAAAATCGGCAGTGTATCAAATACTTGTTCTCCCCACTGTATACTGAGATCATGTGACAGATCATGTGACACTTAGATTGCACACAGGTGGACTTTATTTAACTAATTATGTAACTTCTGAAGGTAATTGGTTGCACCAGAGCTTATTTAGGGGCTTCATAACAAAGTGAGTGAATACATATGCACGCACCACCTTTCCCTTATTTATTTTTCTGAATTTCTTGAAACAAGTAATTTTTTTCATTTCACTTCACCAATTTGGACTATTTTGTGTATGTCCATTACATGAAATCCAAATAAAAATCCATTTAAATTACAGGTTGTAATGCAAAAAAATAGGAAAAACACCAAGGGGGCTGAATACTTTTGCAGGGCCATTAGCAAATAGGTAAACTGGGATATGACTAAAGAGTTAATCAGGGTGCTTTTTCCTCAAATAGACAGGTATTTTCCTTTCCATGGTAGCAAGATCTTATCTATTTTTGCTAACTCTCTATTAAAATGTATTGTAGTGAGATCATTTCTTTATTTCGGGATATGAATACCGAGTATGTCCACTTCACCGTCAGACCCTTTTATTGGTAAACTACACAGTAATGTAAACATTCTATTTTTTAGTGATCCAATATGTAATATAGTACACTTATCATAATTTGATTGTAATCCAGAGAGGTTAGAAAAATTTGCTGGATCTTCTACGAGGCTGTGGAGGGATCCAAATCATGAATCATCAGCGTACAATGACACCTTTGTTTTTAAGCCCTGGATTTCTAGCCCCTTGAGATTATTGTTGGATCTGATTTTAATAGCTAACATGTTTATGGCCATAATAAATAGATATGCCAATAGTGGACAACCTTCTTTTACTCTTCTTGACAGTTTAATTCTTTCTGAGAAGTAGCCATTTTTTATTATTTGACACCTAGGGTTACAATACATAACTTTAACCCATTGTATAAGAGATTCTCCTAAATTTAAATTCCAGTTGTACTTTATCAAAAGCCTTTTCAGAGTCAGCTATGAATAGCAGGCCTGGTTTCCCAGATGTATCATAGTGTTCTATTGTTTCCAGTACTTGTCTTAAATTATCTCCAATGTATCATCCATGTAAAAAAAACTGTCTGATTAGGATGAATTATATCCGACAAAACCTTTTCAATTCTATGCGCTATGCATTTTGCTACCTAAGGACCAGCCTGGATCATCCAACAGAAACCTCAGATCCAAAAACAAAAGCCTTCTCCTCAGCTCACACACACCACAGTCAGGTAATCACTGAGTTTCCACTCTCCTCTCTCTGTCACCCATTGAAGTGGATAGGATACTCCGTCATTGAACAGTATGTTTGCACACAAATCAAGTTTGTTTCTTCTGAGCTTCCTCAATTCCATCTCACCATTAGATTTCACAGTTTATTTAGCATTTTCTTCTGTTTGTGTTGCTGGTGTAATGTGTTGTTTTGGCCGCTCCCGATCTGGCTAGCCAGCAAGTAGAAAAACAGAACAGAAGAAGCCACTTTGATTGCTGATTGTCAGCAACTGGCAGGCCTTATCACAGGATGGGTAAATGGATGGATGATGGGTGAGTGGGTGGATGGGTGTGAATGTGAAGCGTGTTGGGATTGATTCAGGGCAACGTGTGTGTGTGGACATACATGTGTGTGCATGCATGCTTTTATGCACGCGCGTGTATGCTCATGTATGTGTGTGGGTGTGAGGGACTGTCTGTGGATGGGAATGATTAATGAGCTCCTCCAGCATGAAGGAGTCACATCCTGGGCCCCATAGCCTGAACAGGAACACAGGGACACGCTACCACTCCCTCCATCCATTCCCGTCTCTCTCGCTCTCCCTCCCTCCCTCCCGCCCTCCAAACCCGGCTGGTTTTCACACCTGCTTGCGGCCTTGACCACACTGCACACTGCTGAGAAGTTTCTTTCTTTCTCTATCTCTCTCTTTCTGATCCGTGCATCTGTACGGTGGTAAAATGGGGCAGCACCTCAAAGAATCGTCCCTAATGAAAGCAGAAAATAAAAGGGGGCTTGAGGGGGCGAGTGCAACGGAGCAAAAGTGTACAAATGTTTATGTTTGACTTGACAAATCAAGATGTGAGATAATTGATGATTGATGAGGATTATCCCAAGGCATTGACGCCCTGAGTTGTCAGGGTTAGGCGGGGCAGAGGGTGGTGTGTGTGTGTGTTTGTGCGTGTGTGTGTGTGTGATCAGAAGGCCTTTCCAGGGTGAGAGGGACGCATGAGGGGCAGAGATGGAGAGCAGCTATGGTGTTCAAGGTTTTAATGGTTGTTTTCTCTAAGGACTCAGTGAGCTCAGAGCTCCAGGTGTCCTGCTGGAAGGACTGTAGTTCCTGGTCTGGGTGACTGGGGGGGGTTGAAGTGGAAGTGTGGGGGTTTTGGGTGACTGGCGGCGGGTGAAAGGGTGGTTATGAGTGGAAGGTTTTGGATGACTGAGGGGGGTGTAAGGGCAGAAGAGTGGTGGGTTTTGGGTGACTGGAGCCTGGAGCCTGGAGCCTGGATCCTGGTGTGTGAGAGGATTGGTTTCAGTAACTCTGACTGGTCGACAGACCCGTTGTGGCAGGTGTCACATGTATTGTAGGAGGGGACAGGGACTGCGGCTGGCCTGAGTGGCTGGTCTTCTGTCACGTATGGGCAGTCCTCCTGGCATGCTGCCACAGGTAGAAACATACGCTTGTTCGTGTGTGTGTGTGTGTGTGTGTGTTTGTGTGTGTGTGCGTGTGTGTGTGTGTGGAAACTGAGGCAGTGTGATTAATGAGTGCTCCAACGTCAGGGGACAGCCATGGCAGGGTGTGACGAATACACACTTTAGACCTGCATCCTTTCTCTCAACACGACGCACACACACACACACACACACACAAAACACACACACACACACTGTTCCATTAAACCGGTCCTGACAGTGAAACACCTGTCTTCTGTGCCAACAACAGCATTGGCTAGCATCCATGTATCTATCAGACTAATCATGAAGCATTGAAACAGCACTTCCCTTTTCATCTGGGCTTGATCCTAATCAGAGCCAACTGTCTGAGTCATGTGAACAGTTACACACACACACACACGCACGCACACACGCACGCACACACACACACGCACACACACATTCAATCACACATTCATATACAACAACACACACACAGACATACACACAGATGGAGAGAGACAGACACACATACAGACACACACACAAAGTGTGTGTGCTACTATGTGCATGTGTGGGTAAAGACTCCTTTACTCCAAAGTGTTGAGCCCCAGCTTTGTGAGTTCTGCTGATAAGAGCAGTAAGACGGGGGAGACTGTTCAGAGGAGTTCAGCACCATGCGTGGCTCTCCTTCCATCCACTTTATAAAGTTCATCCAGAAGAATTATCCCCAATATGATAGCTATTATTAGTGGTGTAAAACCTAGCCTATGCAAACGAACTCTGACAGGACAAATGAAAGTCAACAAAAGTGAATTTTTTCTCTCTCTCTCAGCCATCAGAGCTCTAGAGGCAGTTCCCTCATTTAACCTTACTTTATCCTACTATACCTTCATCTCACTCCAAATCACAATGAACAAGACTATCTCTGTCTATTTTTCTCTCTTCTTTAAACCCAGCCGGCAACTACAGTATATGACCCTCGGGGCTCACACTGACAGGAGACTGCTCTACTGGGCAAACCAATTATTAAAAACCCAACGCGTCTGTTCACTGTGTTTCTGCTGCCAGTGTCAGGTCAGTATACACGGAATTTGACAACAAACCAGGGGAATAAAGGAGGGGAGTGTGGGGATGTTGAAGGTCTCCATGCTCAAAGTACTGTATTGCAGATGTTTTTAAAGGAGGAGGAGAAATCCCCTTCTCTGTCTCTCTTTGTAAATATCTTTCTCTCTTTGTAAATATCTTTCTCTCTCTCTCTCTCTCTCTCTCTCTCTCTCTCTCTCTCTCTCTCTCTCTCTCTCTCTCTCTCTCTCTCTTTCTCTCTCTCTCGCTCTCTCGCTCTCTCTCTCTCTCACACTCTCTCTCTCTCTCTCTCTCTCTCTCTCCTCTCTAGACATCAGACAAGATCAAATCAAATGGAATAGATTCCCTCTGCCTTTCCAATCTGTTTGTTTACTTCTGCTTGCTTCACATACACAGCTCTGCATCTTTCATGTGGATAGTATTTCTCTCTCTCTCCTGTTCTCCCTCTTTCTTGTTCTATGATCGCTCTCTCCTTCTCCCCTTCTGACTTCCTCTTTATCTCATCTTTCTCTCCCCCCTCTCTTTCCCTGTCTCTCTTTCTCTTCATCTATCCCCTCACATTTATCTCTCCCCTTACCCCCCTTTCTTATTATGAGCTCCCTCCCTCTCTTGCTCACACAGACTCAGTTAAATGTGTGACATTGATCTAGAGATCATGGAGGACGTGGCCTCATCTCCCAGAAAGGCACAGTGCCATGCCTCTGTGTGATGATAAACTCTTGATGGTGCAACAAAGAAATCTGCAAAGAATCTGCAAAGAACAACCCTGTAACTTCAAACGTTGATGACTGCCTCCTGCGTCTGCGATGCATGTTTGTTTACATAGATCTCCCACAACTGGGGCATATCTCAAAAAACAACACAATGCAAATATACTTCTAGCTTCATACTAAAAGAGAAGCTGTAAAATGCATCTTACCTACGCAATCTCTACAGTAGGCTATCATCTTTGTTTTACAGTCGGTTCAGTTGCGTAAAACAGCTATGGTAGCCTACATTTTGTTAATTTTGTCTGGTCTTCTCAGCAGACAATTTTGTACAGTAATCATCATCTTCTCCTTGAGAGTACAACAAAGAAGACAATCCCTCTTCAACAACCAGCCCAATTACACATGTCTGATTAATGTGGGGAACTGTGGTTGCTCTGCCTTGACTTTAAGATGTTTTCTCTCTCTCTCTCTCTCTCTCTCTCTCTCTCTCTCTCTCTCTCTCTCTCTCTCTCTCTCTCTCTCTCTCTCTCTCTCTCTCTCTCTCTCTCTCTCTCTCTCTCTCTCTCTCTCTCTCTCTCTCTCTCTCTCTCTCTCTCTCTCTCTCTTTCTTCAGTTTGTAAAAGGAAGAAGGGGATTTAAAGTTCTGAAACGCCCTGAAGAGAACATTGAGAAGTAGATAATTAAAGAGGGGGAGAATAAGAAGAGAGCTATATCTAGTTGAAGTGAGCTCAGAGTTCTGCTCTAAAGTGTCCATTCACTGCAGAAGTACCTGGTAACAGAACTTTTCCTTTAGATAAAGAGAACCAGCTTTGTCCATGTCCATTCCTACACAAATTAATCATCATATTCTCCGCTAGAGTTAGGAGGAGGGCTTGAATCGCATGTCTTGACCTTTAGCTACAGAAGTACAATAGTTGACATTCTAATAGCAACAACCATTTACCCTAGCAACATTTTGTCTTTAATGTTCTCCTTGCAAAGGGCAAGCCTAACTGTTAATGACGTGGTGTGTTATTATGACACAATAATATATCACACACCATGTAAACCAACCCCAGGGTCGTAAATATAATGCATGCTCTCATCTTTAAGTATGGAGACCATGTTGCATTGCACACACACACACACACAAAAACACACACATACACACACACACTAACACACACACATATAGAAGTGAGGGCATGCATGGATTCCTGCTCTGCTGTGCTTGTACAGTCCACATGCCATTCCAATGCGATGAGGGGGGAGTGATATCTGCGGGACACATAATCACCAGCCTCGAGGGCCTCGGCTGTCCCACTTTCTTTCCCCTCCGCCAGTGCCACGAGGCCTGGACCCTGCCTGCCTGACATCCCTGGAAAGCTGAGAGAGGGAGAGAGAAGGCGGGAGAGAGAGAATGGGGACGGGGAGGAGAGTGAAGGGAGGAGAGCGATGGAGGTTGAAAGAGGATGAAAGAAAAGGGAGAAGCAGTGGAGGTAGAGAGAGAGAGGGATGGGGAGACTGATGTAGAGACTGGGACTAGCACTAGTTTAATGTGGTTATTCCTGGGGTCTGACAAGTGCCTTGGCAGCTCTGCAGGGCTGCTCTTATCTCCATTCAGTCCTCTGCTCAGTCCTCTGCACTCCTCAGCGATAATGGCCTCATATTAGGACTGAGCCCTGGGCACAGGGAGGCAGCCATGGAGGGCTGGGATAGGTTAGCAACTATAGGAGGGATAGCAGCTTGGATGGCCACATTAGGAAGGTATATCCCCTGTTGCTCAGCAGGGGAGAGTGGAAAGGAAGATCACACACTGGGTGGAAGCGAAGAGAAGAAGACACACCTCATCACACACTCACAGACAAGAGTAAATATAGATGCACACGAAGACACACACACACACAGACACACACACACATTTTATAAACATGCCATCTACTGTTGGATGGAGCCTATGAGTCTACAGAGAGAGCAGCAGCAGTAACAGCTGTGTGTCCAGTGGGCCTGCAGCCACCGTCTCTCCACTGGTACTGGCACATTAGGAGACAGACAGACAGATTTGCAGGCAGGCAGACAGATAGACAGACAGACAGTGCCCCCTGCCTCCCCCGTAATTTGGCCTAATGCCTTCACAGTACAGAAAGAGGATGTGTGCTAAATTCCCTATATAGTGAACTACTTTCCCCATGCTGTTGACCCATTAATTCAGTATCAAATCCCTATTATAATCAGCATGGACAAAGAGTGACACACACACAGCTCTGCCCAGAGTAGGTATTGGTCACATGCAGCTCATGGAGTGCAGACCCCTCATACCTCCCACCCACGAGCACCTGTTCAATCTAACACCCAAGAGACTGAGTGAGACTCTCTCTCTCTCTCTCTCTCTCTCTCTCTCTCTCTCTCTCTCTCTCTCTCTCTCTCTCTCTCTCTCTCTCTCTCTCTCTCTCTCTCTCTCTCTCTCTCTCTCTCTCTCTCTCTCTCTCTCTCTCTCTCTCTCTCTCTCTCTCTCTCTCTCTCTCTCACACACACACACGCCCATACACACATGCACACATGCACACAAACCCCACCGCAGCACCAAGCTGTCCCACTGTGATAAGCTCGGTGGCATTTTCATCAGCGGACCGCTTCTTCGCTCCGATTGGACCATTATCATAAGAAAGACTTTCTGGGTTCAGGAGGCCTCCCTCTGGACGCTGATTCATGATCAAAATTGGGATTAGTTCATCTGTCCCCTCAAATCCCCTCAAACACGGCGAGGAACAAACATTCAACAGATAGATAACCACCACAGCCTTGATGGAGAGGAGGAGGGGAGGAGGAGGAGAGGAGGGAAGGAGGTGTGGAGATATTCCGATATTCCACCCATGTCTATTTCTTTCTCTTTCTCTCTGCCTTTCTATGTCTCTGTCTGTGTGCTTCTTTCAGTATCACTTAACCTCTCCTTTCTCTCTGCATCTTGCTGTAAGTTAGCTGACCGTTGTCACCTCCCCTCTAGGCCCCACTTAGCTAGCCAAAAACAGTGGGGTACTCCCCTTGTAAAATGATATTTACATTTTAGTCATTTAGCAGACGCGACTTACAGTTGCATACATTTTTTTATTTTTATTTTTTCATACTGATATGTTGAGAGTTTTTGAAGGAAAAGTAGACAGCAGACAGACAAACCCTGTTGTTTTGTCATTGCTTGACATCTGAAATGTCATCTTTCTCCACAAAGCTGGGGAGTTTGATGTGGCAGAGAGAAGTAGAGGGGATCCATACGAGCAACAAAAGCCCAAAGAGAATAAGGATTTAACTCCCAGATGAAAAGAAGAATAGCATCTCTGAAAACGCACCTGATCTGTTCTGTTGTTGCTTTAAAAGTCTCTGCTCCGAGCCTGACCACTTTGCTTGCAGAAGGAGAAACGGGTTGTAATGCAAATCTAACAGACACAAAGGAAGCCAAATACCACCAACATCCTTGAGTCAGAAGAAAGAAGAGAAGAGAGAAAGAAGAGAAATAAGGAATGGGACTGAAGATGACAAGGCACTTCTACAATCAACACACACCTCCATTTCTCCCTCCGTCCATCCATCCCTTCATTCTACTCTCACTGACTCACCGAGTGGCGCAGTGGTCTAAGGCACTGCATCGCTGTGCCACTAGAGATCCTGGTTCGAGTCCAGGCTCTGTTGCAGCCAGCCGCGACCAGGAGACCCATAGGCGGCGCACAATTGGTCCAGCGTCGTCCAATGTAGGGGAGGGTTTGGCCGGCAGGGATGTGGGTTCGTTTCCCACGGGGGGCCAGTATGAAAAAAACTAAAAAAACATGTATGCATTCACTAACTGTAAGTTGCTCTGAATAAGAGCATCTGCTAAATGACGTAAATGTAAATGCCCTGTCACACGTCAATTGAGCACAAAGCAGCCCAATTTCCAGGTAGATAAATGAGAGATTATTTAAATGCTGACCCTTAGCTCTGACTACGTCCCAAATAGCACAATTTCCCTATTTACCCCATAGGGCTCTGGTCAAAAGTAGTGCACTATATAGGGAATAGGGTGCCATTTGGGACACAGACCCTGTCACATGGCCCTGGCTGAAGGAGGAGATCTCCGAGGGTTTTAATTTCCCTCATGCTGAGGGAGCTTTAGCTAATCAGCCTTCTCCTCATTGCTCCTCTCCACAACTTCAAAGTTCAACGTGATTTAGCTAAAGATGATCTTCAGCTCTGCAGAGCCAATTTGATTTGTGCTTTAGCTACTTTCGTTTCTAGACAGGCTGGGTAGATAAGTGAACAAAGCGTTTTGAATCCCTAGACTGAATGACATGTCTGTCCATTGTACTGTACACGTGTGGTATTAAAGTTTAGTTAGTTTGGCTAAGCAGCACAAGGGAAAATTATAATTGAGTTGTAGGAAGGAAGATGAGGATTTAATGCAATAGACCCACTTGGTTTAACAAGTTGCGATTCACACTCAAGCTTCTTTTAAATGAAAGTCACTTTGTGACAACATGCTATCAGTATTGTGAGAATCCGATTTGATAATATTATGCATGCCATTTAGCAGACACTTTTATCCAAATCATGCATACATTTTACGTAGGGGTGGCCCCGGTAATTGAACCCACAATCCTTGCATTGCAAGTGCCATGCTCTAGCGACTGAGCCATAAATAAAGTGTCATTAACGTCCTGTATGACTATTAGCACTAAGCATAATCTACTCTGATTGTGCTATCTCTTCCCTGTAGTGTAATAGTGCTTCACTCCTGCCCATAAGAACAGCTGTAATTGTTACACTCAAAATGAAAAGACCATCCTATAAGACCATTAAGTATCATATAAGATATATCTTCCTATAGTGTAGTGGTGCGTCACACCTTCCCATAACCACCCTCTCCATTCCCATAACCACCCTCTCCCTGGAGCGAGTGGAGGGAGAGAAACGAGCTTCCCTCCACGCTTTATTGATTCCAGAGGTTATTAACACAGTCAAGAAAGTAATCACCTTATTAGGAGCCTATTGCAGCGCCAGCGCCTTCCTGCCTGACTCCCATCTGCATCCCAAATGACACCCTATTCCCTATATAGTGCACTACTTTTGACCATGGCCCATAGGACTATACAAAAGTATTGCACTATGTAGAGGATAGGGTGCCATTTGGAATGAAACCCGCTCTACTCACTCTACACTCAACCTCATGTTCTTACAGTAAATTAGAAAATCACCATATTATTCTGAAGAAAGATAATTGGTTACATTAACAAATTAAGCAAGAGGCCTTGTTACAGCAATGTAATTAAAGTAGGAGAGAACAGGGAAACATGATTAACAGTTGATTCATGAAAATTACCCTTTAATTATTCCTACCAATGTTTACTTAATGAAAACCATGTAATTTGAGGGTGATATTAATGTTGAGGCAAAGTGGGAATGCAAATGAATGGAATTATGGATTCTTACTCACATGTAACTAAACATGGAGATATTTACATTTTTACATTTTTTTACAATTTACATCATTTAGCAGACGCTCTTATCCAGAGCGACTTACAGGAGCAATTAGGGTTAACTGCCTTGCTAAAGTGCAAATCGACAGATTTTTCACCTAGTCGGCTCGGGGATTAGAACCAGCGCCCTTTCGGTTACTGGCACAACGCTCTTACCCACTAAGCTACCTGCCGCTCCCAATTATTAATTATTAGGAAAACTATTCGGCCTATGCTTAGTTCACATATTGTAATTTAAATAATTAATATCTACGGTGGTGGGATCCATTAGAGCACTTATGGAGGATAATGAAAAACCTTGATTTACTGGAAATATTAATATTCTTGCCTCCCCCTCCCCCCTCCACGCACACACACACACACACCCCAGTGCACCTGAAACACCTGACCATTCCCTGTCTCTCCTTATAGAGGTAAGCCCAGAGCTTTATTTAAGCTCCCTTTGTATGTCTCTGCACTTTGACACAATGGCCACAAAGACAGCCCCATCTCCACCTTTACTGCAGCCTCAGAAAAAGGGCCGGACCAGGCATTCAACCCACCATTAACCCCTCAGCTGGGCTTTGAGAGGGCAGAGAATGGAGGGGTTACACTGTTAGCTCCCTATAGTACATCCATCCACCCATCGCTCCACCTCCACATCCCTTTACCCAACGCTACCCCTCCAACAGACCAGCACCCTTTTGTCCCATTGTCCTCAGAGTGATGGATTCTGGTAACAAACAGAGGACAAGAAGGAAAAATGTCCAGGGTTGGGTGCTTGATTGGCAACTCAGCTCTCCAACCTGTCAACACTGGGCATGAATGAATAACAAGGCAACTTCTTAAAAAGACCAGGCCTGGCTTGAAAACAAGGGTACTTCTGAAAGAGGCCGGCCCTGAAAGAAAGAGGGCAAGGCTGACCATTGATATACTCATAATGATAAAGAATGAAGTCCTGAATCCTGATTCGCCTTCTCTATGGTGGTTCATCCTGATTTGGGACTGTAATAAATGAAAGCAGAGGGAGGAGAGGAGAAGAGGAAGGGAAGGGAGGAGGGGAGAAGGAGAGTAGGTAGAAGGCCAGGGTTAGTTAACCCAGGGTTTCCCAAACTCAGTCCTGGGGCCCCCCCTGGGTGCACATTTTGGTTTTTGCCCTAACACTACACAGCTGATTAAAATATTTGAATCACCTGTGGTGGTGGCTGCATCATATTATGGGTATTCTTGTAATCTTCAAAGACTGGAGAGTTTTTTAGGATAAAAAATAAGTGGAATGGAGCTAAGCACAGGAAAAATCCTAGAGGAAAAATCCTGAATTCAAATCAAATCAAATCAAATTTTATTGGCCACATGCGCCGAATACAACAGGTGCAGACATTACAGTGAAATGCTTACTTACAGCCCTTAACCAACAGTGCATTTATTTTTAACAAAAAAGTCAAAATAAAACAAAAAAAAAAAAAAGTGTTGAGAAAAAAAGAGCAGAAGTAAAATAAAATAACAGTAGGGAGGCTATATATACAGGGTGCAGAGTCAATGTGCGGGGGCACCGGCTAGTTGAGGTAGTTGAAGTAATATGTACATGTGGGCAGAGTTAAAGTGACTATGCATAAATAATTAACAGAGTAGCAGCAGCGTAAAATGATGGGGTGGGCGGGCAGTGCAAATAGTCCGGGTAGCCATGATTAGCTGTTCAGGAGTCTTATGGCTTGGGGGTAGAAGCTGTTGAGAAGTCTTTTGGACCTAGACTTGGCACTCCGGTACCGCTTGCCGTGCGGTAGCAGAGAGAACAGTCTATGACTAGGGTGGCTTGAGTCTTTGACAATTTTGAGGGCTTTCCTCTGACACCGCCTGGTATAGAGGTCCTGGATGGCAGGAAGCTTGGCCCCAGTGATGTACTGGACCGTACGCACTACCCTCTGTAGTGCCTTGCGGTCGGAGGACAAGCAGTTGCTATACCAGGCGGTGATGCAACCAGTCAGGATGCTCTCGATGGTGCAACTGTATAATTTTTTGAGGATCTGAGGACCCATGCCAAATCTTTTCAGACTCCTGAGGGGGAATAGGCTTTGTCGTGCCCTCTTCACGACTGTCTTGGTGTGTTTGGACCATGATAGTTCGTTGGTGATGTGGACACCAAGGAACTTGAAGCTCTCAACCTGTTCTACTACAGCCCTGTTGATGAGAATGGGGGCGTGCTCAGTCCTCTTTTTTTTTCCTGTAGTCCACAATCATCTCATTTGTCTTGGTCACGTTGAGGGAGAGGTTGTTGTCCTGGCAACACACGGCCAGGTCTCTGACCTCCTCCCTATAGGCTGTCTCATCGTTGTCTGTGATCAGGCCTACCACTGTTGTGTCGTCGGCAAACTTAATGATGGTGTTGGAGTCGTGCCTGGCCATGCAGTCATGGGTGAACAGGGAGTACAGGAGGGGACTGAGCACGCACCCCTGAGGGGACCCCGTGTTGAGGATCAGTATGGCAGATGTGTTGTTACCTACCCTTACCACTTGGGGGCGGCCCGTCAGGAAGTCCAGGATCCAGTTGCAGAGGGAGGTGTTTAGTCCCAGGATCCTTAGCTTAGTGATGAGCTTAGAGGGCACTATGGTGTTGAATGCTGAGCTGTAGTCAATGAATAGCATTCTCACGTAGGTGTTCCTCTTGTCCAGGTGGGAAAGGGCAGTGTGGAGTGCAATAGAGATTGCATCATCTGTGGATCTGTTGGGGCGGTATGCAAATTGGAGTGGGTCTAGGGTTTCTGGGATTATGCTGTTGATGTGAGCCATGACCAGCCTTTCAAAGCACTTCATGGCTACAGACGTCAGTGCTACGGGTCGGTAGTCATTTAGGCAGGTTATCTTAGAGTCCTTGGGCACAGGGACTTTGGTGGTCTGCTTGAAACATGTTGGTATTACAGACTCAGTCAGGGACATGTTGAAAATGTCAGTGAAGACACTTGCCAGTTGGTCAGCACATGCTCGGAGTACACGTCCTGGTAATCCGTCTGGCCCTGCGGCCTTGTGAATGTTGACCTGCTTAAAAGTCTTACTCACATCGGCTACGGAGAGCGTGATCACATACAGTGGGGAAAAAAAGTATTTAGTCAGCCACCAATTGTGCAAGTTCTCCCACTTAAAAAGATGAGAGAGGCCTGTCATTTTCATCATAGGTACACGTCAACTATGAAAGACAAATTGAGAAAAAAAAATCCAGAAAATCCCATTGTAGGATTTTTAATGAATTTATTTGCAAATTATGGTGGAAAATAAGTATTTGGTCACCTACAAACAAGCAAGATTTCTGGCTCTCACAGACCTGTAACTTCTTCTTTAAGAGGCTCCTCTGTCCTCCACTCGTTACCTGTATTAATGGCACCTGTTTGAACTTATTATCAGTATAAAAGACACCTGTCCACAACCTCAAACAGTCACACTCCAAACTTCACAATGGCCAAGACCAAAGAGCTGTCAAAGGACACCAAAAACAAAATTGTAGACCTGCACCAGGCTGGGAAGACTGAATCTGCAATAGGTAAGCAGCTTGGTTTGAAGAAATCAACTGTGGGAGCAATTATTAGGAAATGGAAGACATACAAGACCACTGATAATCTCCCTCGATCTGGGGGCTCCACGCAAGATCTCACCCCGTGGGGTCAAAATGATCACAAGAACGGTGAGCAAAAATCCCAGAACCACACGGGGGACCTAGTGAATGACCTGCAGAGAGCTGGGACCAAAGTAACAAAGCCAACCATCAGTAACACACTACGCCGCCAGGGACTCAAATCCTGCAGTGCGAGACGTGTCCCCCTGCTTAAGCCAGTACATGTCCAGGCCCGTCTGAAGTGCATTTGGATGATCCAGAAGAGGATTGGGAGAATGTCATATGGTCAGATGAAACCAAAATATTACTTTTTGGTAAAAACTCAACTCGTCATGTTTGGAGGACAAAGAATGCTGAGTTGCATCCAAAGAACACCATACCTACTGTGAAGCATGGGGTTGGAAACATCATGCTTTGGGGCTGTTTTTCTGCAAAGGGACCAGGACGACTGATCCGTGTAAAGGAAAGAATGAATGGGGCCATGTATCGTGAGATTTTGAGTGAAACCCTCCTTCCATCAGCAAGGGCATTGAAGATGAAACGTGGCTGGGTCTTTCAGCATGACAATGATCCCAAACACACCGCCCGGGCAACGAAGGAGTGGCTTCGTAAGAAGCATTTCAAGGTCCTGGAGTGGCCTAGCCAGTCTCCAGATCTCAACCCCATAGAAAATCTTTGGAGGGAGTTGAAAGTCTGTGTTGCCCAGCGACAGCCCCAAAACATCACTGCTCTAGAGGAGATCTGCATGGAGGAATGGGCCAAAATACCAGCAACAGTGTGTGAAAACCTTGTGAAGACTTACAGAAAACGTTTGACCTGTGTCATTGCCAACAAAGGGTATATAACAAAGTATTGAGAAACTTTTGTTATTGACCAAATACTTATTTTCCACCATCATATGCCAATAAATTCATTACAAATCCTACAATGTGATTTTCTGGAATTTTTTTTCTCATTTTGTCTGTCATAGTTGACGTGTACCTATGATGAAAATTACAGGCCTCTCTCATCTTTTTAAGTGGGAGAACTTGCACAATTGGTGGCTGACTAAATACTTTTTTTCCCCACTGTAGTCATCCGGAACAGCTGGTGCTCTCATGCATGCTTCAGTGTTGCTTGCCTCGAAGCGAGCATAGAAGTGGTTTAGCTCGTCTGGAAGTCTTGTGTCACTGGGCAGCTCGCGGCTGTGCTTCCCTTCGTAGTCTGTAATAGTTTTCAAGCCCTGCCACATCCGACGAGCGTCAGAGCCAGTGCAGTACGATTCAATCTTAGTCCTGTATTGACTCTTTGCCTGTTTGATGGTTCGTCGGAGGGCATAGCGGGATTTCTTATAAGCGTCCGGGTTAGAGTCCCGCTCCTTGAAAGCGGCAGCTCTACCCTTTAGCTCAGTGCGGATGTTTCCTGTAATCCATGGCTTCTAGTTGGGGTATGTACGTACGGTCACTGTGGGGACGACATCATCGATGCACTTATTGATGAAGCCAGTGACTGATGTGGTGTACTCCTCAATGCTATCTGAAGAATCCCGGAACATGTTCCAGTCTCTGCTAGCAAAACAGTCCTGTAGCTTAGCATCTGTGTCATCTGACCACTTTTTTATTAACCGAGTCACTGGTGCTTCCTGCTTTAGTTTTTGCTTATAAGCAGGAATCAGGAGGATAGAGTTATGGTCAGATTTGCCAAATGGAGGGCGAGGGAGAGCTTTGTATCCGTCTCTGTGTGTGGAGTAAAGGTGGTCTAGAGTTTTTTTTTCCTCTGGTTGCACATTTAACATGCTGGTAGAAATTAGGTAGAACAGATTTAAGTTTCCCTGCATTAAAGTCCCCGGCCACTAGGAGCGCTGCATCTGGATGAGCGTTTTCCTGTTGATGTATGGCCTTATACAGCTCATTCAGTGCAATCTTAATGCCAGCATTGATTTGTGGTGGTAAATAGACAGCTATGAAAAATATAGATGAAAACTCTCTTGGTAAATAGTGTGGTCTACAGCTTATCATAAGATACTCTACCTCAGGCGAGCAAAACCTCGGGACTTCCTTAGTATTTGATTTTGTGCACCAGCTGTTGTTTACAAATATACACAGACCGCCACCCCTTGTCTTACCGGAGTCAGCCGTTCTATCCTGCCGATGTAGCGTATAGCCCGCTAGCTGTATGTTATCCATGTCGTCGTTCAGCCACGACTCGGTGAAACATGATATATTACAGTTTTTAATGTCCCGTTGGTAGGATAACCGTAATCTTAGGTCATCCAATTTGTACTCCAATGATTGAAGATTGGCTAATAGGATTGATGGGAGCGGCAGTTTACTTGCTCGCAGTCGGATCCTTACAAGGCACCCCGACCTACGTCCACGATATCTCCGTCTCTTCCTCATGCGAATGACGGGGATTTGGGCCTTGTCGGGTGTCTGTAGGATATCCTTCGCGGCCGCCTCGTTGAAGAAAAAATCTTAGTCCAATACGAGGTGAGTAATCGCTGTCCTGATATCCAGAAGCTCATTTTGGTTATAAGAGACGATGGCAGAAACATTATGTACAAAATAAATTACAAATAACGCGGAAAAACACACATAATAGTACAATTGGTTAGAGGGCTGTAAAACGGCAGCCATCTTCTCCGGCGCTGTTTTTCACCTTTCAGCAGGACAATAACCTGAAACACAAGGCCACATGTACAGTTGAGATGCTTACGAAGAAGACAGTGAATGCTCCTGAGTGGCTACTTTGCAGTTTTTACTTAAATCTATTTGAAAATCTATGGCAAGACCTGAAAATGGTTGTCTAGCAATGATCAACAACCAATTTGACAGAGCTTGAAGAATTTTGAAAATAATAATGGGCAAATGTTGCACAATCCAGATGTGGAAAGCTCTTAAAGACTTACCCAAAAAGACTCACCACTGTAATTGCTGCCATAGGTGTTCTACAAAGTATTGACTCATGGGTGTGAATACTTATGTAAATTACATATTTCTGTATTTTCAGTAAATGTGCAAACATTTCTAAAACATGTTTTCCCTTTGTCATTATGGGGTATTGTGTGTCGATGGGTAAAAAAAAAATCTATTGAATCCATTTTGAATTCAGGCAGTAACACAATAAAATGTGGAATAAGTCAAGGGGTATGAACACTTTCTGAAGGCACTGTATACACTCAGTGGCCAATTTATTAGATATGCCACCCAATTTGACGAACTGACTTGTTGGTGTCAGGGGCTGATGTGGATGCGGTGTTGGAGTCAGGCGCAGGACACAGAAGCTTAGTTGATCCGACTTTAATAGTCACAGGAGCAAAATACAAATCCAACGGGCCTCAACAAACAGGAGGCGAGCGAATACGCAAAACAGTGCGTAAAGTGCGAAAAGCACTAACAACAAGAAAACAAATAACCTACACCAACGGACAGGCGTACAACAACACACAACTACAAACAAAACCAAAGGAAACTTATAGGTGACATAATCAATACGAGATATGGAACAGGTGCACTAATCAGACAAGACCAAACAAACATAGATAACATCAAACGGTAGCAGCTAGTACTCCGGGTACGACGAACGCCGAAGCCTGCCCGAACAAGGAGGAGGAGCAGTCTCGGCGGAATTCGTGACAGTTGAAAAGGTGGCATCCTATGACGGTGCCATGTTGAAAGTCACTGAGCTCTTTATTAAGGCCATTCTACTGCCAATGTTTGTCTATGGATATTGCATGGCTGTCTGCTCGATTTTATACACCTGTCAGTAACGGGTGTGGCTGAAATAGCCGAATCCACTAATTTGAAGGGGAGTCCACATACTTTTGTATATATAGTGCATAGACTGTATATATATAAAGAAATCCACAAACACTCCCCACAGCCATGGATTATAGGCAACATCCGCACTGAGCTAAAGGCTAGAGCTGCCGCTTTCAAGGACCGGTACACTCATCCCACTATGGCCTCCGACGAGCCATCAAACAGGCAAAGCATCAGTACAGGACTAAGTTTGAATCTTACTACGCCAGCTCTGACGCTCGTTGGATGTGGCAGGGCTTGCAAACTAACACAGATTACAAAGGCAAACCCATCCGCGAGCTTCCCAGTGACGCGAGCCTACCAGCTAAATGCCTTCTATGCTCGCTTCGAGGCAAGCAACACTGAACCATGCATGAGAGCACCAGCAGTTCTGGATGACTGTGTGATCTCGCTCTCCATAGCCGATGTGAGTAGGACGTTTAAACAGGTTAACATTCACAAGGCCACGGGGCCAGATGGATTACCAGGGCACGTACATTTTTATTTTTAAATAAAGTAATTTAAGTGTTTACCAGCACTTATAACTTGTAAAATATAAAAATACATTTTCCAGTTTCTTGAAATTTTTCAAATTTTGCAACTGCAATTTATTTCTATGTGAAAACTGAAATGGTCTATTCATTCCTTTTCCATTTATGCAGCGCAACTTACAGTAGCGATTGCATACTTCTTCATACTTTTTCGTACTGGTCCCCCGTGTGAATTGAACACACAATCCTAGCTTTGCGAGTGCCATGCAGTACCAACTGAGCCACATCATCACTACACATCATCATAAACCACTTGATGTCTCAATGTACTCAATTACTTTATCGTGCATTGTTTTTCTTCATGGTGATGGAACGTCTACAGGTACAAACCTAGATGACCAGCCTATGTAATGTACATTTACATTAAGTGGTTTGTAAGGAACAAGCTTCCATTAGATTTTTTGGGGGGGACTATTTGTTGTTCCATGTAGTGAATCTGTTATTCAACGCGTTTGGATGGGCTAATAGCAGTGAGGCCAAATAAAACATTTCATCAAATAATTGGTTTAGATATGTTTTGGGTACTTCAAGGGGTTTTAAAATGTCCCCCCTCCCCTGGCTTAGACAGGGCTTAGACTCTTATGGGTTAATCAGCTTCTTGATATGCCACACTTGTCAGGTGCATGTATTATCTTGGCAAAGGAGAAATGATCACTAACGGGGATCTTTCCTTCCTCTCCACCCCTCTCTCTTTTTCTTCCCTTCCTCTCCCCCCTCTCTCTTTCTTAGTTTTTTTCTGCACATTTTTAGGACACAATGAAAATCATTTCAATAGTCACATGGTACGCAGTGTATAATTGGTCTATTTGCAGGCCATGTGATCTCCAGCTGGGTTCTCCATGTCTAATGTAGACCAGGTAGGGGTTAAGCTAGTGGACTTAATTCCACTCCATGGTGGAGGATGTTTTTGATGAACTTCACCAACGGCGTGGAGTCGAGACCAGGCTTTGTGGAATCTAGCTCTGACTACATCGATTTGCCCAAGGTCAATACTTAATTTATGAAACACCCACCTTGTACATATGTTTGTCCTCTGTAGTTGTGTGCCTTTCTTTGTTTGCTGAAATCCATACTTTTTCTATAAACGTTAATCAAATACAAACATTGACTGTTTGCTCATTGCTGTTGCTGTTGCTCTAAGATGGCAACTCAGCGCAGGTGCCAATTTAATCTCAACAAGAAAACATTCAGAGGTGATATTTGATTAACGTTTATTTAAAAAGTATGGATTTCAGCAAACAAAGAAAGGAACGCAACTACAGAGGACAAATATAGGTACAAGGTGGGAATTTCATAATATACATTTTTTAAGTATTGACTATGGAGGAATCAATGTAGTCTGAGCTTGATTCCACAAAGCCTGGTCTGGTGAAGTTCGTTAGAAACTTCCTTCACCATTAAGTGGAGTTTAGTCCGCTAAGGTTAAGCCTGCAGTTAACACTAATCTTTACCCATTGGATTTGCTCTTATACACTGTACTATAATGCAAACATCATGTACAGGCTTGCAGCACAGCACTGTTTAATGTTATTGTGGAATTTAACTAGTGGTGAAAAAAGTACTTAATTTTCATACTTTAGTATGTAAAGATACCTTGACAGAAAATGACTCAAGTAAAAGTACCCAGTAAAATTCTACTTGATTAAAATACTTAAAGTATCTAGTTTTAAATGTACTTAAGTACAATGGTGGAAAAAGTAGTCAATTGTCATACTTGAGTAAAAGTAAAATGTAAAGGTAAATGCTATACATCAAATTCATTATATTAAGCAAACCAGATGATTTTCTTGTTTTTGTCATTTACAGCCAGACACTCCAACACTCAGATATAATTTACAAACGCAGTATTTGTGTTTAGTGAGTCCTCCAGATCAGAGGCAGTAGGGCTGACAATGCGTTGTATTTATAGGTGCGTGAATTGGACCATATTGCTGTCCTGCCTGAGCATTTTAAATATAAAGAGTACTTTTGGGTGTCAGGGAAAATGTATGGGAGTAAAGGTTGTCAAAAATATAAAGTAGTAAAGTAAAGCACAGATGCCACAAAAAACTACTTCAGTAGTACTTTAAAGTATTTTTACTTAAGTACTTTACACCACTGTATTTAACTGTGGAGGAAGGAGAGTCGGAAGACATTCAAAGATAAGCCGTGCTCCCAAAGCATTAATTTGGATCAGGTGTCCAGTATGTAACCGTATAACCCCTTTTCCTTCTCATCCAAGGGAACTGCACCCCATCAAACACAAAGTGAAAGAAGATTAAGCTTCTTCTCTCTTGATTGTTTCACTTTGTACCCCAATCAAGCCTTGTATTTTTATTAATCATTCTCCGCTTGAATGTGTTTTTAAGTATGCCGACGTACTGAAAGGCAATGGTGCCATATGCCGTGGTGCTCTCGCTGCTGGTGTCTTGTGTTAATTAATCAAATTATAAATGATACTTTCAGAACAGCTGTAATTGTTACAACTATACTGATATGGGCTGATTTAAAGGAAAATAGCATTTGTGTGCATTTGTGTGAGGATCAGCCACTACTCACATTAAGTAGGCAGCATTGGCTTGTGCAAGCTGGAACACACAAGCTTCACATAATTTATCTCTATTTTCCACACTTTCAGTATGTATTACACAATTTCTACACAACAGTGTAATAGGTAATAAAGTACGTGGCAGGTAGCCTAGCGGTTAAGAGTGTTGGGCCAGGTGAAAAATCTGTCAACATACCCTTGCGCAAGGCAAGGCTCCTATAAGTTGCTGTGGATAAGAGGATCTGTAAAATAAACTTTTACACATGAAAGAATACTACAGTTTACTGTATAATACTAAACTTCACAATGTATTATCCCTCAATAATGTGTATTACTTACTATAGAATACTATAGTACTGCAGTAATATCTATCTATCTATCTACAGGTTATGGAAAATTGGCTCTTTCAGTATTTCTCCAACATGGTTCATCAAGGAGAAAGCTTCCACTTCTATGTCAAAGATACTAAACCAAAAACACTATAGTAAATACTACAGTAATATCAGCAAAAACACTACATTAAATACTACAGTACTGTATATTACAGTCCGCAAAAACACTACAGTTTATACTACAGTATACTACAATCCGCAAAAACACAACATTAATTACTATAGTATGTACTACACATTTCTTTACTACAGTATTTATACTATAGTTAACTGTAAATACTACAGTATGTTACAGTCCGCAAAAATCATACAGTGAATAATACAGTATATAAATATAATAATACTACAGTATTTAGACCATAGTATAACATAGTATTTTTTATTCAGGTTACACTGGCTGATTCCTAAAGGTTTCTGTTATGTGTAGAAACGGTGAACAACCATAAGAGCTAGGCTATACCCTCTGACAGAACAATCAGAGTAAAATCTTGTTGGTGCTTAATCAAATCCTGATGGTAATAAATGTTACACTGCAAGGCCCACTGCGTCTAATTGGCTCTTAATTTGACATCTACAAATCATGAGTGGCATGAGGCGGTTGGGTTTGCGCCAGGTAGGGGGAGGTTTAGGCAGAGGTGAGGTGAGACTGAGTAACTGAGGAGCCCTTGGTCTATGCATCATGGTCCTGTCAAACAAGCCTACATGTTTAGGACCTTATTTGACTCAGTCTGGAGTAATAACTCACACACACTATGGAACAAGCCAGAAAGAAGTGCCTCCTTTGTATGGCGTGTACCTGCCTGTGTAGCTTTTTATTTTCGTTTAATGATGCTCATTTCATTTTCTTTCTTTCCTACGTCTATCACCCACAGAGCACTTAAATCCCATGACGTTTAACATTTAACTACTGCTCCCTTTCATTTCTGATAAGTGCAAATTGTTTGTGGCTTTTTATGATAGTTTTATGATGGTGCCAACTTTCCAGTGTTTAGACTGACTCGTCATAGCAAGCCATGGCAAGGAGGATTGATTGATGAGGCTCTAGAACCACTGGAACACCACAGCATTCTAAGTGGGATCCCTAGATGGCTGTTACATTCTGTGGTTTGGGGTAAAGATGACGAACATTCTGAATACAGAATCTATCAAACGCATTACAGTATACAGAGCACCATGCTTCTTTTTAGGAGCATCTGTGCCTTGTCCTTAGGGTTAAGAAGGAGATTATGCATTTGACCATCAATGTATTGTTTTGTTGTAACAGGGTTTCCAACATTTCAGTAGAGTTTCTCTGAAACGAAAGCATATTGTGAACCCTGTATCCTTGTGAGAGATAGAGAGACTCTTAAATAGCCAATGTTCTCCACAATGTTTGAATTATAGCATGTGAAAGTACTGTAACTCCTATCGAGGACGCAGAGAAAATCAGAAAGAGAAAAAATGGTAGGTGAATAACATTAGTTATAGAATAAGTCTATTAGACCAAAATCAGTCTCCCATTACCTTCTCTTTACTGGTAATTTATCGGACCAAAGGGCTCTCTAGGACTTAGACCCACTGGCCTCCTCTGTAGCTCAGTTGGTAGAGCATGGCGCTTGCAACGCCAGGGTTGTGGGTTTGATTCCCACGGGGGGCCAGTATGAAAAAATGTATGCACTCACTAACTGTAAGTCGCTCTGGATAAGACCGTCTGCTAAAGGACTAAAATGTAAATGTCTCTCTTCCACCCCCTGTGTCCCAAATGACACCCTATTCCCTATGTAGTGCATTACTTTTGACCAGGGCCCATAGGGCTCCAAAACCACCACAAGGACCAGAGGAAGAATAGAGAATAACCCTTTCATCTCTCGGCCCAATTGCACCCCCCTCCCCTCCCCTCTCTTTCTGTTATACATATAATTGAGGCCCAGGTTTGTGGTGGAAGTGTAGGCCCGGGAAAGACGGAAGGAGAATTCCTATATCCTTTCTGGCCATATGAAGGTAATTCACTACACCCTGAAACTTTCTATTGAGATGAATGCCGCCTCCCACCCTTCCCCCCTCCCTCCCACCGTTCTGTCTTCCCCCAACCCTGCTGCTCCCACTTCCCTTTAGCCCATTCTTAAAGACAATGTGTTTTTACAACAAGTAATTACAGGGTTAATGACTGATTTGATGGGCCTGTGAAAAGACGTGTAACCTCATTGTCAGGACTTGGTGGAAAAAGAGAAAGTGAGTTCAGTTGGTTGAGCTCTCAAGAGGTCAGTAGGGATTAGGGTACTTCTCTCATGAGAAAGGGCGGAAAGAGTGATTCCCTCTTTTATTCTACCTTTCTCACATTCTCATTCAAATGTCTCTTAGTTATTTAGCTCAGTTGTCTTATAGAAGGATGTATTATTGGCATTTGCATGTATTGTTGTTTTCTTTTTTTAACATTAAAATACTTTAAACTGCTATGAATATGTGTACTGGAGCATTTAGAAACAAAGGCACACAACTACAGAAGTACAGATTGATACAGTATTCTGTATTCGTAAACTGTTGTCATGTTGTAACATGTTACACAGCTATTGGGTTGCTATATATACAGTGGGGAGAACAAGTATTTGATACACTGCCGATTTTGCAGGTTTTCCTACTTACAAAGCATGTAGAGGTCTGTAATTTTTATCATAGCTACACGTCAACTGTGAGAGACGGAATCTAAAACAAAAATCCAGAAAATCACATTGTATGATTTTTAAGTAATTAATTTGCATTTTATTACATGACATAAGTATTTGATACATCAGAAAAGCAGAACTTAATATTTGGTACAGAAACCTTTGTTTGCAAATACAGAGATCATACGTTTCCTGTAGGTCTTGACCAGGTTTGCACACACTGCAGCAGGGATTTTGGCCCACTCCTCCATACAGATCCTTCAGGTTTCGGGGCTGTCGCTGGGCAATACGGACTTTCAGCTCCCTCCAAAGATTTTCTATTGGGTTCAGGTCTGGAGACTGGCTAGGCCACTCCAGGACCTTGAGATGCTTCTTACGGAGCCACTCCTTAGTTGCCCTGGCTGTGTGTTTCGGGTCGTTGTCATGCTGGAAGACCCAGCCACGACCCATCTTCAATGCTCTTACTGAGGGAAGGAGGTTGTTGGCCAAGATCTCGCGATACATGGCCCCATCCATCCTCCCCTCAATACGGTGCAGTCGTCCTGTCCCCTTTGCAGAAAAGCATCCCCAAATAATGATGTTTCCACCTCCATGCTTCACGGTTGGGATGGTGTTCTTGGGGTTGTACTCATTCTTCTTCTTCCTCCAAACACGGCGAGTGGAGTTTAGACCAAAAAGCTCTATTTTTGTCTCATCAGACCACATGACCTTCTCCCATTCCTCCTCTGGATCATCCAGATGGTCGTTGGCAAACTTCAGACGGGCCTGGACATGGGCTGGCTTGAGCAGGGGGACATTGCGTGCGCTGCAGGATTTTAATCCATGACGGAGTAGTGTGTTACTAATGGTTTTCTTTGAGACTGTGGTCCCAGCTCTCTTCAGGTCATTGACCAGGTCCTGCCGTGTAGTTCTGGGCTGATCCCTCACCTTCCTCATGATCATTGATGCCCCACGAGGTGAGATCTTGCATGGAGCCACAGACCGAGGGTGATTGACCGTTATCTTGAACTTCTTCCATTTTCTAACAATTGCGCCAACAGTTGTTGCCTTCTCACCAAGCTGCTTGCCTATTGTCCTGTAGCCCATCCCAGCCTTGTGCAGGTCTACAATTTTATCCCTGATGTCCTTACACAGCTCTCTGGTCTTGGCCATTGTGGAGAGGTTGGAGTCTGTTTGATTGAGTGTATGGACAGGTGTCTTTTATACAGGTAACGAGTTCAAACAGGTGCAGTTAATACAGGTAATGAGTGGAGAACAGGAGGGCTTCTTAAAGAAAAACTAACAGGTCTGTGAGAGCCGGAATTCTTACTGGTTGGTAGGTGATCAAATATTTATGTCATGCAATAAAATGCAAATTAGTTACTTAAAAATCATACAATGTGATTTTCTGGATTTTGGTTTTAGATTCCGTCTCTCACAGTTGAAGTATACTTATGATAAAAATTACAGACCTCTACATGCTTTGTAAGTAGGAAAACCTGCAAAATCAGCAGTGTATCAAATACTTGTTCTCCCCACTGTAGCAAAAGATTATAGCATATATTACAACATTATTCTTTATAACAGAATGTTAAAATCAAAAGTATTTTTTTTTAAACTCACCATCACGCTTTATATGATATCACTGCCAAAGATTTGGCTTGGTGGCCCAATTCTTTTTATCTCCATTGATCAGTACGTAAAGAGTATTTTGCATTACATGCATTTGAGCAAATATGCAAACGTACAGTGCCTTCGGAAAGTATTTTCAGGTCTCTCCAGAGATGTTCGATTGGGTTCAAGTCCGGGCTCTGGCTGGGCCACTCAAGGACATTCAGAGACTTATCCCAAAGCCACTCCTGCGTTGTCTTGGCTGTGTGTTTAGGGTCATTGTCCTGTTGTAAGGTGAACCTTTGCCCCAGTCTGAGGGCCTGAGCGCTCTGGAGCAGGTTTTCATCAAGGTTCTCTTTGTACTTTCATCCGTTCATCTTTGCCTCGCACCTGACTAGTCTCCCTGCCACTGAAAAACATCCCCACAGCATGATGCTGCCACCACCATGCTTCACCGGAGGGATGGTGCAGGGTTTCCTCCAGACGTGACACTTGGCATTCAGGCCAAAGAGTTCAATCTTGGTTTCATCAGACCAGAGAATCTTGTTTCTCATGGTCTGAGAGTCTTTAGGTGCCTTTTACTGAGGAGTGGCTTCCGTCTGGCCACTCTACCGTAAAGGCCTGTTGGTGGAGTGCTGCAGAGATGTTTGTCCTTCTGGAAGATTCTCCCATCTCCAAAGAGAAACTCAAGAGCTCTGTCAGAGTGACCAGGTTTTCTTGGTCACCTCCCTGACCAAGGCCCTTGTACCCCGATTGCTCAATTTGGCTGGGTGGCCAGCTCTAGTAGGGGTCTTGGTGGTTCCAAACTTCTTCCATTTAAGAATGATGGAGGACACTGTGTTATTGGGGACTTTCAATGCTGCAGACATTTTTTGGTACCCTTCCCCAGATCTGTGCCTCGACACAATCCTGTCTCAGCGCTCTACGGACAATTCCTTCGACCTCATGGCTTGGTTTTTACTGTGACATGCACTGTCAACTGTGGGACCTTATATAGACAGTTATGTGCCTTTCCAAATCATGTCCAATCAATTGAATTGATCACAGGTGGACTCCAATCAAGTTGTAGAAACATCTCAAGGATGATCAATGGAAACAGGATGCTAAAATGTCGAAAAACCTGTTTTCGTTTTGTCATTATGGACTATTGTGTGTAGGTTGCTGAGTATTTAAAAAAAAAAAATCCATTTCAGAATAAGGCTGCAACATAACAACATTTGGAAAAAGTCAAGGGGTCTGAATACTTTATATGTACAGTGGGGAAAAAAAGTATTTAGTCAGCCACCAATTGTGCAAGTTCTTCCACTTAAAAAGATGAGAGAGGCCTGTAATTTTCATCATAGGTACATGTCAACTATGACAGACAAAATGAGAAAAAATAATCCAGAAAATCACATTGTAGGATTTTTAATGAATTTATACGCAAATTATTGGTGGAAAATTAGTATTTGGTCAATAACAAAAGTTTCTCAATACTTTGTTATATACCCTTTGTTGGCAATGACACAGGTCAAACGTTTTCTGTAAGTCTTCACAAGGTTTTCACACACTGTTGCTGGTATTTTGGCCCATTCCTCCATGCAGATCTCCTCTAGAGCAGTGATGTTTTGGGGCTGTCGCTGGGCAACACGGACTTTCAACTCCCTCCAAAGATTTTCTATGGGGTTGAGATCTGGAGACTGGCTAGGCCACTCCAGGACCTTGAAATGCTTCTTACGAAGCCACTTCTTCGTTGCCCGGGCGGTGTGTTTGGGATCATTGTCATGCTGAAAGACCCAGCCACGTTTCATCTTCAATGCCCTTGCTGATGGAAGGAGGTTTTCACTCAAAATCTCACGATACATGGCCCCATTCATTCTTTCCTTTACACAGATCAGTCGTCCTGGTCCCTTTGCAGAAAAACAGCCCCAAAGCATGATGTTTCCACCCCCCATGCTTCACAGTAGGTATGGTGTTCTTTGGATGCAACTCAGCATTCTTTGTCCTCCAAACACGACGAGTTGAGTTTTTTACCAAAAAGTTCTATTTTGGTTTCATCTGACCATATGACATTCTCCCAATCCTCTTCTGGATCATCCAAATGCACTCTAGCAAACTTCAGACGGGCCTGGACATGTACTGGCTTAAGCAGGGGGGACACGTCTGGCACTGCAGGATTTGAGTCCCTGGCGGCGTAGTGTGTTACTGATGGTAGGCTTTGTTACTTTGGTCCCAGCTCTCTGCAGGTCATTCACTAGGTCCCCCCGTGTGTTTCTGGGATTTTTGCTCACCGTTCTTGTGATCATGTTGACCCCACGGGGTGAGATCTTGCGTGGAGCCCCAGATCGAGGGAGATTATCAGTGGTCTTGTATGTCTTCCATTTCCTAATAATTGCTCCCACAGTTGATTTCTTCAAACCAAGCTGCTTACCTATTGCAGATTCAGTCTTCCCAGCCTGGTGCAGGTCTACAATTTTGTTTCTGGTGTCCTTTGACAGCTCTTTGGTCTTGGCCATAGTGGAGTTTGGAGTGTGACTGTTTGAGGTTGTGGACAGGTGTCTTTTATACTGATAACAAGTTCAAACAGGTGCCATTAATACAGGTAACGAGTGGAGGACAGAGGAGCCTCTTAAAGAAGAAGTTACAGGTCTGTGAGAGCCAGAAATCTTGCTTGTTTGTAGGTGACCAAATACTTATTTTCCACCATAATTTGCAAATAAATTCATAAAAAATCCTACAATCTGATTTTCTGGATTTATTTTCTCAATTTGTCTGTCATAGTTGACGTGTACAGGCCTCTCTCATCTTTTTAAGTGGGAGAACTTGCACAATTGGTGGCTGACTAAATACTTTTTTCCCCACTGTACATGCATCTCTGGAATACATTTTAATGCATTGCATGCATTTTAGCAACGATGCAAATGTATTTATGTGACGTTAAACATACTGAAATGTATTTTTTTGTAGGGTAAACCATCTTGGCTAACTGTGGGACGAAACAATTGACGTAGGCTGAAGGCTGTCTCCAAATGAGTAAAGTGAACATGCATGCAGTGACGTCTCTGTGGCAGTCACAACCTTCGCTTGGTGGGGCACAGCCGGTAGCTCCACATGGTATAGGAGGAAGGAATGTGAAGAACACATGACAGACACAAAACCAAACAACCCTGCCTCTCCATACCTCCATCCACCTGCCACCTCTGGAACCCATCTCCTCTATAACCACCCTGATACCAGAGACTTCCTGCTGAGAAACACCATGGCAACCAACTAACCTACTATTGATTGGCCAAGCTGTTACAAATTAGACATTAAACAGCTTCATAAACACAGTCATTAGCATATAAAGTGATGAGCGGAGGGCACAGAGGAGAGAAGAGAGATCATTTGGGGACATCCTACAGTGCCCTTAGGCCTTTTGTAACGATTGCTGAGGGCCCACCAGGGTCCCTGAACACAGCCAGCCAACAAGGTGCCCAGACCAAATTCTGTCCTCTCAGTCATTTATCAGTCCACCTGCAGGCTATTGGAAGGGGTGAAGGAGGGTGAGTAGTGAGGCAAGAACAGGGGTCACAGCTGGGAAACACTGCCCTAGGCCAGATAGGGTGCAGCTCAGGTCAACCCTAACCCCAGCCATAGCAATAACCGTAGATTCATGTCCACATCCCTGTTCAACAGTAAGCCTAGCCAAAACCCTAAACCTAAGCATAACCCTGACCCTAGCTTGGAAGATAGAAGATGGCGCTGCAGTGTATAGCTGCCGTCTTACGGGCTACTGTCCAATTATGCTATTTTGTGTGTTTTTTACCATGATCATAACTTTTTTTTAACACAATATCCGCCATCATTTCATATGACCGAAAACATCTTCTGGACACTGACCTCGATTTGGATGAAGATTTCTACTTCAACAAGTCAGCAGCTGTGGACGTACTGCTATTTCTGGACCAGGCCCTAATCCCTGGGACTCGGAAGAGGAAGAGACGGCTAAAGAGAGGCAAATGAGTGGGCTCCCTGACAAGACTACGTTGGCAAGTAAATAAACCGCCTCTATCCTCCTTTCTAGAGAACAAACTGGACGAGCTCCGTTCGAGACCATCCTATCAATGGGACCTGAAGAACTGTAATATCCTATGTTACTCAGAGTCGTGGCTGAACAAAGACATGGATAACATACATCTAGTTGGCATTTCTGGTGCGCGATCTCTGATGTTGAGGAAGTCTCAAGGTTTTTCTCGCCTGAGTTAGAATACCTCATGATAAGCTGTAGACCATACTATTTACCAAGAGAGTTTTCATCAATATTTTCCGTAGCTGTCTATTTACCACCACAAACCGATGTTGGCACTAAGACCTCACTCAACGAGGTGAAAAGGGCCATAAGCAAAAAATAAAGTCCACATCCAGAGGCGGAGCTCCTAGTGGCCGGTGATTTTAATGCAGGGAAACAGAAATCCGTTTTACCTCATTTTTACAAGCATGTCACCAGTGCAACTAAAAGGGATAAAACTCTAGATCACCTTTACTCCACACAAATGCATACAAAACTCTCCTTCGCACTCCATTTGACAAATCTGACCATAACTCTATCCTCCTGATTCCTGCTTACAAGCAAAAACTAAAACAGGAAGTACCAGTGACGCGCTTAGCAGACGCTAAGCTACAGTACTGCTTCGCTAGCACTGACTGGAATATGTTCCTTGATTCATCCGATAACATTGAGGAGTTGACCACATCAGTCAAGGGCTTCATTAATAAATGCATCAACGACGTCGTTCCCACAGTGACCGTACGTACATATTCCAACCAGATGCCATGGATTACAGGCAACATACGCACTGAGCTAAAGGCTAGAGCTTTAAACATTCAAAATGTCAATACAGGACTAAGATTGAATCCTACCACGCAGGCTCTTATGCTCGTCAGATGTGGCAGGACTTGCAAACTATCACGTATTACAAAGGCAAAGCCATCCGCGAGCTGCCCAGTGACGCGAGCCTACCAGACAAGCTAAATTCCTTCTATGCTCGCTTCAAGGCAAGCAACACTGAACCATGCATGAGAGCAGCAGCTGTTCCAGATGACTGTGTGATCTCGCTCTCCGTAGCTGATGTGAGTAAGATCTTTAAACAGATTAACATTCACGAGGCATCGGGGCCAGACAGATTACCAGGACTCGTACTCAGAGAATACGCTGACCAGCTTGAGAGTGTCTTCGCTGACATTTTCAAACTCTCCCTGACCCAGTCTGTAATAACTACGTTTCAAGCAGACCACCATAGTCCCTGTGCCCAAGAATGCCAAGGTAACCTGTCTAAATGACTATCGCCCCGTAGCACTCACATCTGTAGCCATGTTCCTCGGTGTCCAGATCAATAAGGAATTATCATGGTCCACACACACCAACACAGTCATGAAAAAGGAAAAACAACGCCTCTTCCCCCTCAAGAGGCTGAAAAGATTTGGCATGGGCCCTCAGATACTCAAAAAGTTATACAACTGCACCATTGAGATCATCTTGACTGGCTCCATCACTGCTTGGTATGGCAACTGCTTGGCATCCAACCGCAAGGCACTATAAGAGGGCAGCGCGTACGGCCAAGTACATCACTGGAGCCGAACTCCCTGCCATCCAGGATCTCTATACCAGGCGGTGTCAGAGGAAGGCCCTAAAAATTGTCAAAGACTCCAGCCACCAAAGTCATAGATTGTTCTCTCTGCTACCACACGGCCAGGGCCAGCTCCAGGCATAAGCGACATAAGTGGTCGCTAATGCCCCAGTCCTCTATGCCTCTCCCAAAATCAACATGTTTTGTTTTTTTCAGTCGGGGTGTCAACTTACTGTTGAGAGTTATATTAGTAGAATACAAGTTTGAAATGTGGTTGTGCATCAACAATTTTTATTTTGTTGTCAGTCACTGATAGTCACTCAATTAGCAATGTCAGCTAACAATTTTTAGATTGGTAAATTAGTCTAGCCAGCTATTTAACTTGTAATAATCATGACCGAATACCGCCCAGGAGCCCTGACCTCCAGGGGGCCCCCATTGATTTGGTCACTCACTCTCACTCAGATATCATTAACATAGCATAAGTCATGGCAAAATGTGTAGAATTGCAGGAAGTTAGCTTTAAAACTGCACAACAATTATCTCTGCCCCATGGCAAAATGAGTAGAATTGTATGACATTTTTCATAAAATTACAAAAATGTCTCTCCGCCCCATGGCAGAATGTGTAGAACTGCAGAAAACTTTTTTTGGAACTCAGTCAGTGTCTCAATTTACTGATCATAGTTAGATTAGTAGAATACACAATGTGCAAGGTCGAAATTTGGTTGTGTACCAGCAATTTTTCTAGTTATTTTTAGATTGGTAGATTAGAGTTAGATTAGTAGAATACACAATGTGGAAGTTCGAAATTTGGTTGTGCACCAGCAATTTTGCTCTTGTTATTTTTAGATTGGTAAATTAGTCTAGCCAGCTATCTAAACGTGTAGTAATCATTGGCGAATACCGACCAGGCATGCAGGGCATGTGCCCAGGAGCCCTGACCTCCAGGGGGCACCTCATTGATTTTGTTAGTCACCCTCACTCAGATATCATGGCATAAGTCATGGCAAAATGTGTATAATTGTAGGAAATTGGCTTTTAAACTGAAAAAAATAAGACCACTAAATAGTTAGTCCAGGTTGTCACGCCCTGGCTCTGGGGACACGGTTATGTTGAGCCAGGGTGTGTAGATCTATGTACTCTATTTCTATGTTGGCCTGAGTGACTCCCAATCAGAGGCAACGAGTGTCAGCTGTTTGCTGGTTGTCTCTGATTGGGAGCCATATTTAAACTGTCGGTTTTTCCTTTGTTTTTGTGGGTTCTTGTTTCAAGTTGGTTGTGTTTGACCGTGAACTGTCACGTTACCGTCTTTGTTGTTTTGATCGTGTTTCGCTCAATAAAGAGTATGTTTGCCTGCAACGCTGCGCCTTGGTCCTCCTCTGTAGATGACGATCGTGACACGGGTAGCTATTTGGTTAACTATTTAACTATCTGCATTGACCCTTTTTGCACTACCTCTTTTGACTCAACACATAACATACTGTTTATTGTCTATCCTTTTGCCTCGTCACTTTATCAAATCAAATCAAATCCAATTGTATTTGTCACGTGCTGAATACAACAGGGGTAGATCTTACTGTGAAATGCTTACTTACAAGCCCTTAACCAACAATGCAGTTTTAAGAAAATAGAGTTAAGAAAATATTTACTACATTAAAAAAAAGATTTAAAAAAGTTACACAATAAATAACAATAAAGAGGCTATATACAAGGGTACAGGTACCGAGTCAATGTGCGGGGTACAGGTTAGTCGAGGTAATTTGTACATGTAGGTAGGGGTAAAGTGACTATGCATGGATAATTAACAGTGAGTAGCAGCAGTGTAAAAACCTACCCACAGTGCCTTCAGAAAGTATTCACACCCATTGACTTTTTCCACATTTTGTTGTGTTACAGACTGAATTTAAAATGCATTACAGTGCATTCGGAAAGTATTCAGACCCCTTGACTTTTTCCACATTTTGTTACGTTACAGCCTTATTCTAAAATTGATTAAATCATTTTTCTCCCTCATTAATCTACACACAATACCCCATAATGACAAAGCAAAAACCTTTGGCAGCGATTACAGCCTAGAGTCTTCTTGGGTATGACACTACAAGCTTGGCACACCTGTATTTGGTGAGTTTCTTCCATTCTTCTCTGCAGATCCTCTCAAGCTCTGTCAGGTTGGATGGGGAGCGTCACTGCACAGCTATTTTCAGGTCTCTCCAGAGATGTTCGATCGGGTTCAAGTCCGTGCTCTGGTTGGGTCACTCAAGGCCATTCACAGACTTGTCCCGAAGTCACTCCTGCGTTGTCTTGGCTGTGTGCTTAGGGTCGTTGTCCTGTTGGAAGGTGAACCTTCGCCCCAGTCTGAGGTCCTGAGCGCTCTGGAGCAGGTTTTCATCAACGATCTCTGTACTTTGCTCCGTTCATCTTCCCCTTGATGCTGACTAGTGTCCCAGTCCCTGCCGCTGAAAAACATCACACAGCATAATGCTGCCACCACCATACTTCACTGTAGGGATGTTGCTAGGTTTCGTCCAGATGTGACGCTTGGCATTCAGGCCAAAGAGTTCGATCTTGTTTCTCATGGTCTGAGAGTCTTTATGTGCCTTTTGGCAAACTCTAAGCGGGCTGTCATGTGCTTTTTACTAAGGAGTGGCCACTCTACCGTAAAGGCCTGATTGGTGGAGTGCTGCAGAGATGGTTGTCTTTCTGGAAGGTTCTCCCATCTCCAAAGAGGAACTCCAGAGCTCTGTCAGAGTTACCATTGGGTTCTTGGTCACCTCCCTGACCAAGGCCCTTCTCCCCCAATTGCTCAGTTTGGCCAGGCGGCCAGCTCTAGGAAGAGTCTTGGTGGTTCCAAACTTCTTCCATTTAAAAATTATGGAGGCCACTGTGTTCTTGGGGACCTGCAATGCAGAAAATTGTTGGTACCCTTCTCCAGATCTGTGCCTCGACACAATCTACGGACAATTCCTTCGACCTCATGGGTTGGTTTTTGCTCTGACATGCACTGCCAGCTGTGGAACCTTATATAGACAGGCGTGTGCCTTTCCAAATCATGTCCAATCAATTGAATTTACCACAGGTGGACGGCAATCAAGTTGTAGAAACATCTCAAGGATGATGAATGGAAACGCCCATAGGGCGGCGAACAATTGGCCCAGCGTCGTCCGGGTTAGGGGAGGGTTTGGCCGGGGGGGCTTTACAAGTAGGCCGTCATTGTCAATAAGAATTTGTTCTTAACTGACTTGCCTAGTGAAATAAAGGTTAAATAAAAATTAAATAAAAACAGAATGCACCTGTCAAGGGGTGCTGAAGGTGGGTGTGGTGCATGAATCAAGCGCAGGACGCAGAAGCTCAGTCCAAAAGACTTTAGTGCAATATTCACGTAGAAAATAAGCACAAATAAGCCCGAAGGCGAAATAACGGCGCACACAGGCGTCAAACAAACGGCGCACTAACATGTGCGAAAAACCTCTCCAAAACACTGGAGGGAAGTACGTAGCTCCAACACGAAACAGAAGAGCAATCACACACAAAGACAAACACACACAACGAGAACTAAATAGGACACTAACAAGGACTAACAAGACACAGGTGTACAACATCAAGACAAAACCAAACGAACATGAAACATAGATCGGTGGCAGCTAGTACTCCGGGGACGACGACCGCCGAAGCCTGCCCGAACCAGGAGGAGGAGCAGCCTCGGCCCGAAACCGTGACAGTACCCCCCCTTGACGCGCGGCTCCAGCCGTGCGCCGACCCCGGCCTCGGGGACGACCAGGAGGACACGGAGCAGGGCGCGCGGGATGGTCCCGGTGGAACTCCGACAGGAGAGATGGGTCTAGGATGTCCCTCCGCGGCACCCAGCACCGCTCCTCCGGGCCGTACCCCTCCCACTCCACGAGATACTGGAGACCCCCATCCGGCGTCTAGAGTCCAAGATGGACCGAACGGTGTACGCCGGAGCCCCTCGATGTCCAGTGGGGGCGGAGGAGTCTCCCCTATCTCATTGTCCTGGAGTGGACCAGCTACCACCGGCCTGAGAAGAGACACATGGAACGAGGGGTTAATATTCTTATACTCAACAGGTAGATGTAACCTATAACACACCTCATTCAATCTTCTCAGGACTTTAAAGGGCCCCACAAACCGCCGACCCAGCTTCCGGCAGGGCAGGCGGAGGGGTAGGTTTCTGGTAGAGAGCCAGACTCGATCTCCGGGTGCGTACACCAGCCCCTCACTGCGGTGGAGATCGGCGCTCACTTGTGACGAAGGACGGCCCGCTGCAGGTGGACGTGGGCAGCGTTCCACGTCTCTTCCGAGCGCCTCATCCAATCATCCACCGCAGGAGCCTCGATCTGGCTCTGCTGCCAAGGTGCCAGAACCGGCTGGTAACCTAACACACATTGGAAGGGGGTTAGATTGGTAGAGGAGTGGCGGAGAGAGTTCTGGGCCATCTCGGCCCAGGGAATGTACCGTGCCCACTCCTCCGGCCGGCCCTGGCAATACGAACTCAGAAACCTACCCACATCCTGGTTGACACGTTCTATCTGCCCGTTACTCTCCGGGTGGTACCCTGAGGTAAGGCTAACCGAGACCCCCAAATGCTCCATGAACGCTCTCCAAACACGGGAGGTAAACGGGGGGCCTCGATCAGACACTATATCCTCGGGTACCCTGTAATGCCGGAAGACGTGGGTAAATAGGGCCTCAGCGGTCTGTAGGGCAGTAGGAAGACCCGACATAGGGAGAAGACGACAGGCCTTAGAGAACCGGTCCACAACGACCAGGATGGTGGTATTCCCCTGAGAGAGGGGAAGGTCTGTCACAAAATCCACCGAGAGGTGGGACCATGGTCGTTGTGGAACGGGCAGGGGTTGTAACTTACCCCTGGGCAGATGTCGGGCGCCTTACACTGGGCGCACACCGAGCAGGAGGAGACATAAACCCTCACATCCCTAGCCAAAGTGGGCCACCAGTATTTAGTGCTAAGGCAATGCACTGTCCGGCCAATACCCGGATGTCCAGAGGAGGGTGACGTGTGAGCCCAGTAAATGAGTCGATCCCGAATCTCGAGCGGAACGTACTTCCGACCCTCAGGACACTGTGGAGGGCTGGGGTCGGTACGCAACGCTCGCTCGATTTCGGCATCGACCTCCCACACCACCGGTGCCACAAGGCAAGACTCCGGTAGTATGGGAGTAGGCTCAACGGACCTCTCCTCCGTGTCATACCGCCGGGACAGCGCATCTGCCTTATCATTCTGGGACCCAGGGATGTACGTGATTTTAAATACGAACCTGGTGAGAAACATACTCCATCGAGCCTGGCGAGGGTTCAGTCTCCTCGCTGCTCGGATGTACTCCAGGTTCCGATGGTCAGTCAAAATGAGGAAAGGGTGTTGAGCCCCCTCAAGCCAATGCCTCCACACCTTAAGGGCTTGAACTACAGCTAACAGCTCCCTGTCCCCAACGTCATAGTTACGCTCCGCCGGGCTGAGCTTTTTTGAGTAAAAAGCACAGGGGCGGAGTTTAGGTGGCGTGCCGGACCGTTGAGAGAGAACGGCCCCTATACCAGCCTCAGACGCGTCTACCTCAACCTGAAAGGGTATGCGGGATCCGGATGCGCCAGCACCGGAGCCGACGTAAACAGGTCCTTCAGTCTCCTAAAGGCCCTGTCCGCATCAGCTGACCACTGCAGGCGCACCGGACCCCCTTTCAGAAGGGACGTGATGGGAGCTGCCACCTGTCCAAAACCCCGGATAAACCTCCGGTAGTAATTCGCAAAGCCCAAGAACTGCTGCACCTCTTTTACAGTGGTTGGAGTTTGCCAATTACGCACAGCGGACACACGATCCACCTCCATTCTCACCCCTGACGCGGACAACCGATAACCCAAAAAGGAGACAGACTCCTGGAAAAACAGACATTTCTCTGCCTTGACATATAGGTCGTGCTCCAACAGCCTCCTCAATACACGACGCACCAGGGTTATATGCTCGGCTCGGGTAGACGAGTACACCAGAATGTCATCAATGTACACGACCACCCCTTGTCCCTGCATATCCCGGAAAATGTCATCTACGAAGGATTGGAAGACTGATGGAGCATTCATCAACCCATATGGCATGACGAGATATTCGAAATGACCTGACGTGGTACTAAACGCTGTCTTCCATTCATCGCCTCCCTAATGCGCACCAAGTTATACGCGCTCCTGAGATCCAATTTGGAAAAACCGCGCTCCATGCAATGACTCTGTCATGGTCGCAATCAGAGGGAGTGGATAACTGTATTTCACAGTAATCTGATTGAGACCACGGTAATCAATGCACGGGCGCAACCCTCCATCTTTCTTCTTCACAAAAAGAAACTCGAGGAGGCGGGAGAAGTGGAGGGCCGAATGTATCCCTGTCTCAAAGATTCGGCTATGTAAGTCTCCATAGCTTTTCTCTCCTCTTGAGACAAAGGATACACGTGGCTCCGTGGGAGCGCTGCTCCTGCCTGGAGATCAATCGCACAATCCCCCTGTCTATGAGGAGGCAACTGCGTCGCCCTAGTTTTACCAAACACGAGAGCTAAATCCCCATATTCAGGCGGAATGTGCAGTGCGGGCACTTGGTTTGGACTTTCCACCAAGTCGCCCCCACAGAAACACCCAGACATCGCCCCTCGCACTGAGCAGACCACCCATCGAGAGCCCTCTGTTGCCACGAAATAGCAGGGTTATGGGTGCTTAACCAGGAATTCCCAGCACCACTGGGTACGCAGGAGAGTCGATCAGATACAGCTGTATAGTCTCTTCATGACCCCCCTGCGCACACATCCTAAGTGGTGCTGTGATCTCCCTAATCAACCCCGACCCCAACGGGCGGCTATCTAAGGCATGAACGGGAAAAGGTTTGTCAACAGGTAGGAGAGGGATCCCTAAATCTAAACAAAACTTCCAATCAACAAAATTCCCAGCTGCGCCTGAATCTACTAGCGCCTTATGCTGGGAATGAGGTGCAACCTGTGGAAAACACACAGGTATACAAAAGTGCGCAACAGAAAGCTCTGGGAAAGTGGGACGTCTACTCACCTGGGAGGCCCCCCCAGTGTGTGGCCTGTCGTCTTCTCCCCCGGAGAACCCTCCCCAGCACCTGGCCGCAGTGTGCCCTCCACGACCGCACTTGGTGCAGGAGACAGGCTCCCTCGGGCTCCTCCTCCTCCTTTCTCTAGCGCCGGCACCCCCGAGCTCCATAGGGCTCGGCTCGGAGGTGCCGGAGGGCGGAATGGACGGACCCCCCTCGGGACGTCCACGGGTGGCCAGCAGGGTGTCCAGACGGATGGACATATCGACCAACTGGTCGAAGGTGAGATGGGTATCCCTGCAGGCCAACTCACGTTGAACGTCCTCCCGTAGGCTACATCGAAAATGGTCGATGAGGGCCCGTTCATTCCACCCCGCGTCCGCCGCTAGAGTCCGGAACTCTAGAGCAAACGCCTGTGCGCTCCTCCTCCCCTGTCTCAGGTGGACTAGACGCTCCCCCGCCGCAGGGTAGGTGGAGGTGTGGGTACCCCGCTGGCCTCCCATCGGTGCAGGGTGTTGATGACGTCCTGTAGAGCGGTCCCCAGTTGTCGTATCTGGTCATCTTGGCCGCGAACATGCTCCTCGAGCGACTCAGGCGTAACTGCAGATCCTGCTGATTCCATTTTGGTGTGTGATTCTGTCAAGGGGTGCTGAAGGTGGGTGTGGTGCATGAATCAAGCGCAGGACGCAGAAGCTCAGCCCAAAAGACTTTAGTGCAATATTCACGTAGAAAATAAGCACAAATAAGCCCGAAGGCGAAATAACGGCGCACACAGGCATCAAACAAACGGCGCACTAACATGTGCGAAAAACCTCTCCAAAACACTGGAGGGAAGTACGTAGCTCCAACACGAAACAGAAGAGCAATCACACACAAAGACAAACACACACAACGAGAACTAAATAGGACACTAACGAGGACTAACAAGACACAGGTGTACAACATCAAGACAAAACCAAACGAACATGAAACATAGATCGGTGGCAGCTAGTATTCCGGGGACGACGACCGCCGAAGCCTGCCCGAACCAGGAGGAGGAGCAGCCTCGGCCGAAACCGTGACAGCACCTGAGCTCAATTTCGAGTCTCTTAGCAAATGTTCTGAATACTTATTTTAAATAAGGTATTTAATTTTTTATAAATTTGCAAAAATTTCTAAACCTGTTTTCGCTTTGCCATTATGTGGTATTGTGTTTAGATCGATGAGGATTTTTATTTGTTTAATCAATTTTAAAATAAGGCTGTAACGTATCAAAATGCGGAAAAAGGGAAGGAGTCTGAATACTTTTCGAATACACTGTAAATGTACATTTTGTGTCACTGGCCTACACACAATACCCCATATTGTCAAAAAGGAAATACGTTTTTGGATTTTTTAAACAAATTAATTTGAAATGTCTTGAGTCAATAAGAATTCAACCCCTTTGTTATGGCAAGCCTAAAGTTCAGGAGTAAAAATTTGCTTAACAAGTCACATAATAAGTGAACTCACTCTCTGTGCAATAGTAGTGTTTAACATGATTTATGAATGACTATCTCATCTCTGTACCCCACACATACAATTATCTATAAGGTCCCACAGTTGAACAGTGAATTTCAAACACAGATTCAACCACAAAGACCAGGGAGGTTTTCCAATGCCTCGCAAAGAAGGGCACCTATTGATAGATGGGTAAAAATGAAAAAAGCAGACATTGAATATACCTTTGAGCATGGTAAAGTTATTAATTAGACTTTGGATGGTGTATCAATACACCCAGTCACTGCATAGATACAGGTGCCTTTCCTAACTCAGTTGCCGGAGAGGAAGGAAACCGCTCATGGATTTCACCATGAGGCCGATTGTGACTTTAAAACAGTTACAGAGTTTAATGGCTTTGAAAAGCCGTGTAGTTACTTACAATACTAAGTGAAAGAAGGAAACCTGTGCAAAATACACATTTTCCAAAACATGCATCCTGTTTGCAATAAAGCACTAAAGTAAAACTGCAAAAAACAATGGCAAAGAAATTAACATTATGTCCTTTATTTTTTAGGGCAAATCCAACACAACACATCACTAAGTACCACCATATTTTCAAGCATGGTGGTGGCTGCATCATGTTATGGGTGTACTTGTCATTGACAAGAATTAGGGAGTTTTTCTTTTAGGATAGAAAGAAAAAGAATAGAGCTAAGCACAGGCAATATCCTAGAGAAAACTTGGTTATGTCTGCTTTATCCTAACCCTAGCTTCATCATGCTCCTCATCATCCTCATCGACATCATCATCATCATCATCAGCTAATATCCTGACAATATATCTAAGGTCATTAGCCACATGTAAGGCAAGCTTACAGTTTAACCACTGTAACCGAGCAACCTGAGGTCAAACAACATTCAATCAATACATTCCCCTGGACATCCACTAGATCAATTCTAATCATGAGTTTTAATGAGAACAGACATCATTAAAAGCCTGTTTGTGTTAACGAGATGTAAATCCCAAGGCCCCAGTACGTTTAAAGCCAGCTCAATACATGTGTTCTACGTGAATCTGATGGCCAATTATTATTGATCCAGAGGGTTCGGACATGGCCGTATTCGCCATCTGGCAATTCTGGCAAATGCCAGAAGGGCCGGACCATCTTTTATTAGGGTGGGCTGGTTGAAATGGACAAAAAAAGATTAAAAAAGAATGGACACAACCGGCGGCCCATGAGCCTGTTTTATTGTGTGACTTTTGCGCTATTTCTTTGTTGTCATGATCGTCTATATTGAGCATTTGGCTGACCAGTGGGCAACAGCCGACCCCCCCTACCAAGATGGGCCGGCCTGGTTTTCTGATTGACTGAGCTGAGGTGGCGCGAATGTCACATTCAAAGTAAAAAATGCATAATCAAAGATAGTGAGACCCACTCTGACTCTGTCAGCCACTCCGTAAAAACAGAAAAACGGAATGGTATTGCCGAAAAAGTTAGTAAGACCAAAAAAGGCCTCTTTAGGTCGACGCTGCTAAATGTGTGAAATTAACCGACTTATTTGCTAAAAGTTCTGGTTCTGCTGGTCCGAGCACTGTGTCTGTGTCTGTGAGAAATGACAGATCATCTGCTCTGGTGCAGTCGAGTTAGGAATACAACTGAGAAAGACAATCACGCACACCGACACAGATCATATAGCCTACTGCTGCCAGTTAGGGCTAATATTTTGGCTGTACATTGAATGAAACATATTTCATACCTACTATAGCAGGCTAATTAGGGAAGGGGAATTTGGGGGAACATTTAGACACTAGGCTACTTGTAATATAGCCTAACAAGTCGCTAGAGCGTAAGATCAGGCAATCATGGGAAGCTGAAAAGCATGTCTCTTGGGGAATCCAGTCTCTGTGAGACCTGATGCAGAGAATAAACGTTAATGATCATCAGCAAAGCTGGTTAGTAGGAATCAATACATATTGAAGATCAGAGTATCAAACAGAAGAAAACTACATTTTGCACAATACTTACTGTCAATGACTATGGATTTAAGGAGGGGTGGTTCTGCTCTCTACTTTCCCTAGGATGTGGCAGAATAGGTCACTGGTAACTGAGTGGGTGGCCTTGCACTGCTGTAGAAGCCATGCATCAGGTCACTGACATGTTTCAGGAACTGTAAAGACAGAGACGAATCATGATTACCCATCCAATAGCAGGGATAGGCAAAATGTATCGTATTGTCAAATACAAAATCCCTGATGAATCAAGAAAAAATTCATAACCGTATTGGAAGGTACATGTTTCAAGAATTAGGTTAGCTTACTCTCTCTCTCTCACATACACACACACACACAGACACACACACACACACACACACACACACAATCAATGTTTCCTATGTGTATTCATCGACCATCTCTCTCTCTATCACTCACTCACTCACTCACACACACACATACACGGCTAGCATGACACAATGTTGACATGATCATCATCATCTCTCTCCCCCTTCTCTCTCTCACACTCATAAACACACACAGAGAGAGAGAGAGAGAACACACACACATTTAATCTCATTAACTAACCAGATATCAAAATGTCAAACATTAGCTAGCTAGCTACAACCAATGGCTACAACAGGTAAACATTTTAACTTACCATGCCCATAGAGGATTAGCCAGAGAGCTAACGTTAGCTAGCTAAAATTTGCCAGCTACGTTAGCTGACGTTAGCTAGCTAAGTTAGAAAATCTTTCCTTGACGTTTTTCTCCCCAACAAACCGCCAGTTTACTTACAAAAGTAAAACAAGAATGCAGGAGAACAGGGCACTTAGCAGTTAAATATTTTCAATTTTTTGTATACATTTCGAGCAACGGTCTTCAAGCTGTGTTGTTTTCCAGCTGTGTTGATGTGTAGCCTTATGCAATGTTGACCGATGCGCTCGAGCAAGCAGGCTGTCTGCACGCATAGATCTATTTCTGCACATGAGGCACAGATTCCAATCCAAGTTTTAGCTGGAACGGATATGCCTACCTCCTTATTTAGCTACTGAAATGTAAATACAATTACTTCACGCATTATGTTAATTGCTTAAAAGCTTTAAGGGAAAATATAATAGTCATAGTTTCAGGGTCAAATTCAGGTGCAATAGTTTTTGACTAATTATTGATGGAAATAAATGCGATAAAAATATGGTTTTGTAAATCCTGGTGGATTATAGTAGGATATTGAAATAAAAGACATAGGCCTACGTGTTATTTGTTAAATTGTCACAGCGACGTGTATGCGGTAGGCGAAGTCAAAAGCAGGACACCGAGCTACTGGCAGAAACTTTACTGGATGCAGTGCAAAATACAAAGTACACAGGCAACCTCAAACAGCGAGGAAATAATAAGACCCGCACACATGGGCAACTGCCGCAAAGACCAAAACAATAACGCACAATACACAATGAGAAACAGAGGGTTTGTCACGGATTCCGCCGAGGCTGCTCCTCCTCCTTGCTCGGGCAGGCTTCGTCATTTGTCGTCCCCGGAGTACTAGCTACTGCCGATCGATGTTTCAGTGTTTGTCTTGTGTTGTCTAGTTTGTACACCTGTTACTTATTTTGTGTTGATTGTGTAACATATAAGTTCCCTTGTTTTACGTTTGGCCTTTGTGTGTTATTGTCATTTTGTCCTGTTTGATGTTCGGCATATGTAGTTCGCCTTTTACGCACTGAGCGCGTTACTCCTCCAGTGTTGTGGAGACTTTTGTTTTGTGCGTGTTAACTTGAAGTAAAGTAGTCATCTTGATCCTCTGTGTCCTGCACCTGACTTCACTGCCGCGTACACATCACCCCTTTTGACAGGGTTATAAAGGGAACACAATAAAACATAATGGGAAACAGGTGTAAACAATAAAGACCAAACAAGACAAACACCGAAACATCGATCGGCAGCAGCTAGTACTCCGGGGACGACGAACGCTGAAGCCTGCCCGAGCAAGGAGGAGGGCCGACCCCGGCCTCGGGGACGGCCAGGAGGACGCGGAGCAGGGCGAGTCGGATGACTCCGGTGGAAATCCCTCAACATGGAGGGATCTAGGATGTCCCTCCTAGGGACCCAGCACTGTTCCTCCGGACCGTACCCCTCCCACTCCACGAGATACTGCAGGCCCCCCATCCGACGCCTCGAATCCAAGATGGAACGGACTGAGTACGCCGGAGCCCCCTCGATGTCCAGCGGGGGCGGAGGAGCCTCTCGTACCTCACTCTCCTGGAGTGGACCAGCTACTACCGGCCTGAGGAGAGACACATGGAACGAGGGGTTAATGCGGTAATTAATGGGCAGTTGTAACCTATAACATACCTCGTTCAATCTCCTCAGGACTTTAAATGGCCCCACAAACCGCCGACCCAGCTTCCGGCAGGGCAGGCGAAGGGGCAGGTTTCGGGTCGAGAGCCAGACCCGATCTCCCGGTGCATACACCGGAGCCTCACTGCGGTGGCGATCGGTGCTCGCCTTTTGCCGCCTGATCGCTCGCTGTAGATGGACATGCGCAGCGTTCCAGGTTTCCTCCGACCGCCGAAACCACTCGTCCACCGCAGGGGCTTTGATCTGGCTCTGATGCCAAGGTGCCAGGACCGGCTGATAACCTAGCACACACTGAAAAGGCGTGAGGTTAGTTGAGGAGTGGCGAAGTGAGTTTTGGGCTATTTCTGCCCAGGGGATATATTCTGACCACTCCCCCTGCCGGTCCTGGCAATAGGACCTCAGAAACCTACCCACATCCTGGTTCACTCTCTCCACCTGCCCATTACTCTAGGGGTGAAACCCTTAAGTAAGGCTAATCGAGACCCCCAGACGTTCCATAAACGCCCTCCAGACTCTAGAGATGAACTGGGGACCCCGATCAGACACTATATCCTCAGGTACCCCGTAGTGCCGGACGACGTGTGTAAACAGGGCGTCAGCAGTTTGTAGGGCTGTAGGGAGACCTGGCATAGGAATGAGACGGCAGGCCTTTGAAAACCAATCCACAACGACCAAGATCGTCGTATTCCCCTGGGAGGGGGGAAGGTCCGTGACGAAATCCACCGAGAGGTGAGACCACGGTCGTTGTGGAACGGGTAGGGGTTGTAATTTCCCTCTGGGTAGGTGTCTAGGCGCCTTACACTGAGCGCACACCGAGCATGAGGAAACATAAACCCTCACGTCCTTAGCCAAAGTGGGCCACCAGTACTTTCCACTAAGGCAGTGCACTGTCCGTCCAATACCAGGATGGCCAGAGGAAGGTGACATGTGAGCCCAATATATTAATCGATCACGAACCTCGAGCGGCACGTACTTCCGACCCTCTGGACACTGTGGGGGAGTAGGATCGGTCATGAACGCCCGCTCGATGTCCGCATCAACCTCCCATACCACCGGTGCCACCAGACAAGACTCCGGAAGTATGGGAGTAGGCTCAATGGACCTCTCCTCTGTGTCATATAGTCGGGACAGGGCGTCTGCCTTAGCGTTCTGTGACTATGGTCTATAGGTGAGCGTAAATACAAATCGGGTGAAAACATAGCCCACCTAGCCTGGCGAGGGTTCAGCCTCCTCGCCGCCCGGATGTACTCCAGGTTACGATGGTCAGTCAAAATGAGAAAAGGGTGTTTAGCCCCCTCAAGCCAATGCCTCCAAACTTTCAGGGCTTGCACCACAGCTAACAGCTCCCTGTCCTCCACATCATAATTGCGCTCCGCCGGACTGAGCTTCTTAGAAAAGAAAGCACAGGGGCGGAGTTTAGGTGGCGTACCTGAGCGCTGAGACAGTACAGCACCGATCCCAGCCTCGGACGCATCAACCTCAACTTGGAACGCCAAAGAGGGATCCAGATGTGCCAGCACCGGAGCCGAGGTAAACAGGTCCTTCAGATGCCTAAAAGCCCTGTCCGCCTCAGCCGACTACTGCAGACGCACCAGACCCTCCTTTAGCAGGGAGGTAATGGGAGCTGCTACCTGCCCAAAGCCCCGGATAAACCTCCGGTAGTAATTGGCAAAACCCAAGAACCGCTGCACCTCCGTCATCGTGGAGGGAGTCAGCCAATTGCGCACGGCTGAAACACGGTCAATCTCCATCTCCATCCCTGACGCGGACAACCGGTGTCCCAGGAAGGAGATGGACTCCTGGAAGAACAGACATTTCTCCGCCTTTGCATACAGGTCATGCTCCAACAGTCTACTAAGCACCCGACGAACCAGGGACACATGCTCTGCGCAGGTAGCGGAGTATATTAGAATGTCATCAATATACACCACTACACCCTGTCCATGTAAGTCCCGGAAAATCTCATCCACAAACGATTGGAAGACTGAAGGAGCATTAATTAACCCGTATGGCATGACGAGGTACTCATAGTGACCCGAGGTGGTACTGAATGCTGTCTTCCACTCATCTCCCTCCCTAATGCGCACCAGGTTGTACACGCTCCTGAGATCCAATTTTGTGAAGAATCGCGCCCAGTGTAATGACTCCGTCATACTAGCAATCAGAGGGAGCGGATAGCTATATTTGATGGTGATCTGATTGAGACCACGGTAGTCAATACACGGGCGTAAACACCCATCTTTCTTCTTCACAAAAAAGAAACTTGAGGACGCAGGGGAAGTGGACGGCCCTATTTATCCCTGTCTCAGCGATTCGGCGACATATGTTTCCATAGCCGCCGTCTCCGCCTGAGACAGAGGATACACATGGCTACGTGTAAGTGTAGCGCCTACTTGGAGGTTTATCGCACAATCCCCCTGTCGATGGGGTGGTAATTGAGTCGCCTTCTTTTTACAGAAGGCAAGTGCCAAATCGGCATATTCAGGTGGAATGTGCATAGTGGGAACTTGGTTCGGACTTTCCACCGTCGTGGCCCCTACGGAAACACCCACACACCTCCCGACACACTGATCAGACCATCCCCTGAGAGCCCTCTGTTGCCATGAAATGTTGGGGTCATGAGATGTCAACCAGGGAAGCCCCAACACCACGGGAAACGCAGGAGAGTCAATGAAATACAACCAAATTATCTCCTCATGGCCCTCCTGCGTTTTCATCCTGAGCGGCGCCGTGACCTCCCTAATCAACCCAGACCCCAAAGGGCGACTATCTAGGGCATGGATAGGGAAGGGCACATCCACTGGAACTATAGGAATCCCTAACTTATGGGTGAAATGGCGATCGATAAAATTCCCAGCTGCGCCTGAATCGACTAGCGCCTTATGCTGGGAATGAGGAGAAACCTCGGGAAACACAACTTTAATACACATATGCACAACAGGGAGCTCTGGGTGAGTTGGGCGCCTACTCACCTGGAATGACTCATCAGTGCGCGGCCTACTGCCTCGATTCCGAGGAGACCCTTCCCAGCACCGACCAGCAGTGTGTCCTCTGCGGCCACAGTTGGTGCAGGGGACGGCCTCTCTCCTGGTCTCTCTCCTAGTACCAGCTCCTCCGAGCTCCATCGGGGTCGGCTCGGAAGTGCTGGGGGATGGAATGGACGGCCCCGAGTCTGGACGTCCGCGGGCAGCCAACAGGGTGTCCAGGCGAATCGACATGTCCACCAGTTGATCGAAGTTTAGGTTGGTGTCCCTGCAGGCCAATTCCCAACGCACGTCCTCCCTCAAGCTACATCTGTAGTGGTCGATGAGGGCCCTTCTCATTCCATCCCGCGTTGGCAGCCAGTGTCCGGAAGTCCAGTGTGAACTCCTGCGCGCTCCTCCTCCCCTGTCGAAGGTGGAATAGACGTTCACCCGCCGCCTTACCTTCTAGTGGATGATCGAATAGTTGACTGTAGCGGCGTCTATTCCCCCCCACTCGACGTTGGCCCACTCCAGCGCCTTGACGGACAGACAGGAGATGAGGGCGGACACGCTCTCGTATCGCAAGGGCGCCGGGTGGATGGTTGCCAGGTAGAGTTCCACCTGGAGCAGGAAACCCTGACACCCGGCAGCTGTGCCATCATAAGCCCTTGGAAGCGAGAGCCGAATCCCACTGGACCCCGAAGATGAAGCGATGGGCATAGCTGATGGTGGTGGTATCGTCGGAGGAGGAGGTGTAGACCAACTTCTTCTTTCCCATCGCTCCACGGTTTTCACCACCTGTTCCATGGTGGTGCCGAGAGCCTGGATCATAGCCGCTTGTTGTTCTACGCGCTCTTCTATTGATCCAGCTGGCACCGCTGCTCCTGCTGACTCCATGTCTAAAGGTGCGTTATTCTGTCACAGCGACGTGTATGCGGTAGGCGAAGTCAAGAGCAGGACACCGAGCTACTGGCAGAAACTTTACTGGATGCAGTGCAAAATACAAAGTACACAGGCAACCTCAAACAGCGAGGAAATAAATAAGACCCGCACACATGGGCAACTGCCGCAAAGACCAAAACAATAACGCACAATACACAATGAGAAACAGAGGGTTATAAAGGGAACACAATAAAACATAATGGGAAACAGGTGTAAACAATAAAGACCAAACAAGACAAACACCGAAACATCGATCGGCAGCAGCTAGTACTCCGGGGACGACGAACGCCGAAGCCTGCCCGAGCAAGGAGGAGGAGCAGCCTCGGCTGAATCCGTGACATAAATTCTGAAAACAAATTTAGTTAGTCATAATAGAACACCAAAACTCAGTGGAGGAGAAGAAAATGTGCAGCACAATAAACAGTGAAATCAGCTAACACAGACAACACACACAGCAAGCTACCAGATATCATTCATTAAACAACCGTTATTTAATTGTACTGCAGTATTACTGCATTTTAATGGTAGTGAAATTTTGTAAGGGTATCCTTTTTCATTGTGCATGTTGATCTTACATGCTGGTAGCCTAAAACAAATGTTATGGAAGTGAATGTGCACTTTTCAATTGGGTGGACTGCAACGATTAAAGAAACTGTCATAGCCTGTAGTAAAAGCAAAAGCATTTATAGCTTTGGAGATTCTCTAAATTAGGGACCATCTCTGATAGCAATAGGACTTCAGACTTTCACAACTTTTAGCATTTAATGACCTAACAGATTCAATGACTTGGAGGTGAAATATATCAAATTTCTTCACTTTTTAACCTACTAAATAAAAACCTAAAAAGGCCCTACTCCTAAAAAAGTTAATCGGGCCAGATAAGCTGAAGTGGACTCGGCCCAAGTACCATTAGCTAGAGCCCAGAATAATATGATTCTGATGGACTCAGGAAGAGCTCGGCCCGCATGTATGCCACAAGACCCTAACCTGCTTTGGTGCGGTCTGCCAGCTGTTATTTGATAAGTGTGTTAAGCTGAATCATGCAAACCCTGCTGAAAAAGAACATTACTCAAATGTTATGAATTGTAATGGTTCTAGTGTCGTATATGCAATGGGTGCATGGCCCACAAACACTTTGCACATGTTTATGTAGATTGGTGTCTATTAATTGAGTAGCATTTAGATACTGTATGTGGTCAGTAGTTCAATCAGATTTCAACCAAAAAACGGATATCAACCAAAATAAGACGTATTTTTCATGACGTCAAAAAGACGTCATGGTAAAGACTTCTTAATCTGGTTGTGACCTGCTTATAAGACGTCCCGACCAGATTTCAACCAGTAAAAGACGTCTTTATTACATCGTATGCCCACTGGGTATGTAAGGCAATAGCCATATACTAGACATATATACAGTTATTTTTACTAAACACAAGTCATCATGTATTACAACAACGGTCAATTCGGGACTGTCTGTGTATATTAATGGTTTTATTAATGTTTATTTGCTTCTGAATTTCAGTCACTTCAGCCCAGCGAGAGAGTTTATGAGCTGTAGTAACAAGTGACTCTGGTGTCGGATTACATTACATAGCCACAGCACTGAAGGCTGGAAAGTCCCGCCTATCTCCCACGTATTTCATTCGCTGAAAGACCCGTCACTTCTTGGCAGAAAGATACACTGTCAAACAAAGCACAATACTGGAAATCTATCCGCATCCACATAAACTAGTCCCGGCATCATTCTTTGACAAACACAGAAAGTTGTATATTGAATTCAGAGAGAGCGGGAGAGAGAGAGATTGCCAGTTCCTTAATGTAGCCATTGGCTACAGCCAAAACATTAACGAACTGGCAGCCTCTCTCTCTTCTTCTCTCTCTCTGTTTTCTTCTATTGAATTATATGTAAGCTAATATTTAAACACTTATCTAAAATGGGCACTTGAAATGCACTAATAAGAAATATGTAGTTAGGCTGTTATAAGGTATTATATAAACCAAAATTAATCTATAACGCATATATTCAGTATGAAAATGTATGCACTCACTAACTGTAAGTCGCTCTGGATAAGAGCGTCTGCTAAATGACTAAAATGTAAAATGTAAATATTCAGTGATTTTCTTCTTTGTCTAATATAGGGTAACTTGGGGAAGATATTTAGATATGTGCATACTGGCTATCCTTAGGCAAACACATTTTGAAGGGAAATAAATGAGCAGAAACTTGGCAGAAACAGAAACAGAAACTTTAGAAAGGGGGCGTTTCACTTTGATAGTGGGGCAAAACGCCCCCTTTCTAAAGTTTCTGTTTCTGTTTCTGCCAAGTTTCTGCCCATTTATTTCCCTTCAAAATGTGTTTGCCTAAGGATAGCCAGTATGCACATATCTAAAACCTCTATGGGGCAAAATGTCTCCTGAAGATTAGTGTGTTAAATTCCATTTAATATGTTTTATTTTGATTTTTTTTTCTAATTGACTCTTAAAAGCTAAAGTCTAGGTATCTTATTTTAATTAAATCAAATATCGGAACACAATGACGTTGCACATCTCACTATTAATATCCTCACTATGATGAGGTTTTGATGTACAGACCCTCTTTTTATTTTAACTTTTCCTGTCCAAATCATTCTAAAGTATCTAAAAATTGATTGTGTAACTCAAAGTTACTTATAGATGATTTGGACATGATTAGGAAAAGGCTAATATACAGTAGGTACCATTGACTTGCATTGATTGCCCTTGCTACTTTATTAAAAACTGATTTCAATTTGTATCTCTAACCAGGTGCATTATTTATCTTTAGGCTCCCCTACTGGTATATATAACCTCTGCGGAAGCACAGTTCCCGCTCAGCCCAGTCGGGACTGTTCGCTGCTCTGGCACCCCAATGGTGGAACAAGCTCCCTCACGACGCCAGGACAGCGGAGTCACTCACCACCTTTCGGTGACACTTGAAACCCCACCTCTTTAAGGAATACCTGGGATAGGATAAAGTAATCCCCCCCCCCAAAAAAAACATATTGTAAAGTGGTAATCCCACTGGCTATAAGGTGAATGCACCAATTTGTAAGTCGCTCTGGATAAGAGCGTCTGCTAAATGACGTAAATGTAAATGTAAATATAAAAACGTTTAGAGCTTCATTAGATTATTACTTCATTAGATTATATATATAACTTTTTCTAAATTACAAAATATTAGACCAATGGGCCTCAAAATCGTTTTGTTGGAGTGACTTAAAACATTGAGATGAGACAGATTACATTTTTTGTTGAGCAAGACTAGTGGCATGGGGGATTGGAAGTGATGCAGACAATTACATTGATGGAAGTTACAATCTATCTGCAATATTAAGCTGATCTACCCAACAACAACAAAAAACTAGTGGCATCCACGGAAAGTGCTGAAAAAAATGTTGGTGACTAAGTGTTTTCTGTGAGAATTACAGGCTTTAACCCCAAGCCACCCTTTTTATGTTTATTCATTCACAACTAGGATGTGTAACACTTTATTTTAAGGGTTGGTAATAAACCATTTATAAGGCATTTATAAATTGCGTTCACCGTTTATAAATCATTACTCTCACATTAATAAACCATTACTAATCATTAGCAAGTATTTTTGCAGTCCCTAATCTAAAGTGAGTGATGTTTTGAGTGACCAATGTAATTTCTCACAAAAAGATGGGCATGCAATTGATAGACCTTCCTGCTGTACCTGGTAAAAGAACTAGCACACAACACTGGATGTTTAAGCAAATACAGTATATATACGTGTGAATAACTAGCTTACTAACATTTACAAATGTGGGAGTTATAATTAATAAATGGTGAGCAAACAGTTTGTAAATGCCTTATAAATGGTTTATTATGGGCCCTTAAAATAAAGTGTCACCCTAGGAGGTGTGGTCCCTGGTCTTCTGGTACCAGTGATTCTAGGCTTAGCGGCACAGACTACTCAGCTGCTGCTGCAGCAGTTAAGTGTAGTGGACGTAGGGAGAAAACAGGGAGAAAGCGAGAGAGAGAGACAGAGTGAGAGAGACTGACACATGTACTACCAGTTTATTGATATTTTGGCTCTATATTATATACAGTGAGGGAAAAAAGTATTTGATCCCCTGCTGATTTTGTACGTTTGCCCACTGGCAAAGAAATGATCAGTCTATAAATTTAATGGTAGGTTTATTAGAACAGTGAGAGACAGAATAAGAACAAAAAAATCGAGAAAAACGCATGTCAAAATTGTTATAAATTGATTTGCATTTTAATGAGGGAAATAAGTATTTGACCCCCTCTCAATCAGAAAGATTTCTGGCTGCCAGGTGTCTTTTATACAGGTAACGAGCTGAGATTAGGAGCACACTCTTAAAGGGAGTGCTCCTAACCTCACTTTGTTACCTGTATAAAAGACACCTGTCCACAGAAGCAATCAATCAATCAGATTCCAAACTCTCCACCATGGCCAAGACCAAAGAGCTCTCCAAGGATGTCAGGGACAAGATTGTAGACCTACACAAGGCTGGAATGGGCTACAAGACCATCGCCAAGCAGCTTGGTGAGAAGGTGACAACAGTTGGTGCGATTATTCGCAAATGGAAGAAACACAAAATAACTATCAATCTCCCTCGGCCTGGGGCTCCATGCAATATCTCACCTAGTGGAGTTGCAATGATCATGAGAACGGTGAGGAATCAGCCCAGAACTACACAGGAGGATCTTGTCAATGATCTCAAGGCAGCTGGGACCATAGTCACCAAGAAAACAATTGGTAACACACTACACCGTGAAGGACTGAAATCCTGCAGCGCCCACAAAGTCCCCCTGCTCAAGAAAGCACATATACAGGGCCGTCTGAAGTTTGCCAATGAACATCTGAATGATTCAGAGGAGAACTGGGTGAAAGTGTTGTGGTCAGATGAGACCAAAATCGAGCTCTTTGGCATCAACTCAACTCGCTGTGTTTGGAGGAGGAGGAATGCTGCCTATGACCCCAAGAACATCATCCCCACCGTCAAACATAGAGGTGGAAACATTATGCTAAGGGGGTGTTTTTCTGCTAAGGGGACAGGACAACTTCACCGCTTCAAAGGGATGATGGACGGGGCCATGTACCGTGAAATCTTGGGTGAGAACCTCCTTCCCTCAGCCAGGGCATTGAAAATGAGTCGTGGATGGGTTTTCCAGCATGACAATGACCCAAAACACATGGCCAAGGCAACAAAGGAGTGGCTCAAGAAGAAGCACATTAAGGTCCTGGAGTGGCCTAGCCAGTCTCCAGACCATAATCCCATAGAAAATCTGTGGAGCGAGCTGAAGGTTCGAGTTGCCAAACGTCAGCTTCGAAACCTTAATGACTTGGAGAAGATCTGCAAAGAGGAGTGGAACAAAATCCCTCCTGAGATGTGTGCAAACCTGGTGGCCAACTACAAGACCCGTCTGACCTCTATGATTGCCAATAAGGGTTTTGCCACCAAGTACTAAGTCATGTTTTGCAGAGGGGTCAAATACTTATTTCCCTCATTAAAATGCAAATCAATTTATAACATTTTTGACATGCGTTTGTCTGGATTTTTTTGTTGTTATTCTGTCTCTCACTGTTCAAATAAACCTATCATTAAAATTACAGACTGATCATGTCTTTGTCAGTGGGCAAACGTACAAAATCAGCAGGGGATCAAATACTTTTTTCCCTCACTGTATGTAATAGTAATTAACCCTTAGGATAGGGGGGAACATGTATGACAGCCAGGCACTTATATTTGCAATATAAGTAATTACACTTTCATAAGGTATTATGAGCCTATGGTCATTTATTAGGCATTTATTCAGTAATCTTTCTTCTTTATCTAATAAATGTGTTTATTAATTCACAACTAGGATGTTGCTGGGCCCAGCACAAGCAGTGCGGTCCCTGGTCTTCTGGTACCAGTGCTGTGGGAAAGGATGCTAGGCTTAGCAGAGACAGCTCAGAGGTGAGTGCAGTGGAGGTAGGAAGAAAACAGAGAGACACAGATGTACTGCCAGTTCCTTAATATGTTGGCTCTACAGTATATGTAATAGCAATTAACACCTACGAGTTACAGACAGTGACAGACAGACAGACAGACAGACAGCAGAGAAGATGCATAGACATACTCCACAACAGGTAGGCAATAACATAGGCAACTATAGTAAAGCACTACAGTACCAACTCAGTGGCCTTGTGTCCACCCTTAGATTGGAAGGTTGTGAGTTCAATCCCTGTCTGAGTCATTCCAAAGACTGTAAAAATGGGACCTGATGCTTCTCCGCTTGGCACTCAGCATTAAGGAGATAGATTGGTGGTAAGGCCCTGCGATAGACTAGCGTCCTGTCCAGGGGGTGTACTTGCACATCAAGCTGCCTCACACTACAGAAACAGGAGATATGCTCCTGCTCCTATTAGCCGTTCCGTCTCGCACAAGCCAAGGCTACTTACTTACTTTTAGTACATTATACTGTAACAGTCCTCCTCCTTTTTTAAGCAGCTCTTTTTTACCAGCTCTTGTTTAAGACAAATACAATATGTAAAAGCCCCCCTCGAGATACAACTCACCACTATAACTGTGTATATAGCATTACTGCCTGTGTGTAAGTAGCGGGTACAGTGATGTGGATTCATGTGGTTGAAATGCCAGGGCTGAATTTTGGTCCCAGTCTGCCCGTGGATTCGGAGCAGAGTAAAGAACATCAGAGCAATCCTGTCAATATTGATTTAATTTAATGAGGTCTAACATGATCAAGTATAGCCTTGTCCGAGCCAGAAGGCCCCATATGGCAGGAGCCTATTTCCTGTTTCTGTAGCGTGAGGCAGATTGATGTACATAGAAGGACACCGCCTAGACAGGACACTAGTCTGTCGCAGTCACCTTAACGTAACAAGCACTGTGTGTATGTTGGCCTGTAGTTTGAACCCTGAACCCTGTTAGGCCCTTTCTCGTGCATAGTATTGCTTCTATCATCCCTTGGTGTAGGATGATCCAGTCATACTGTTATCCAGTCTCTGCCACTCTATCTCTCTCTAGCTCTCTCTAACTCTCTCTCTCTCTCTTTCACATGCAGCAACTGAAAGGGCCTTTTTAGTATTCCATAAGGCAAACAGCTTCTGGGAAGGAAGGGGTTGAAGAGTCAAGAACAACATTCCAGACTAGACAGAAAACAAGTGCCTTTGAGATGACAGGCCTTTGGGTGAACGGGTGTCCGGCAAAAGAAAACAGGGGGGAAACATCCCAGGGACACAAGAGAAGAGAGAGAAGGGAGAGGAGAGAGAAAGCTTTCAGAGGGGCAGAGAGAGCACGGTGCCCCAAAGTGCTTCATATACTTGAAAGGCTTTGTCTGGCGGAGCCCTGGGGTAACCAATCCCCACTCAGGATGAGGGCCATTGGTCCAGGAAGTAAACAAGGCCCTGGAAACAGAGGGAAGTGTTTAAGTCAGTGGAGGATGGGATGGATGGATAAAAGAGGAGGGTTGTGGGAGATGAGGGGCGTTAATCAAGTGATGAAAAAGTTTGGCGGAGCAATGTGGAAGAAGAACGAGGGGGAGGAGGGGTAGGAAGTGGGGAAGGAGAAGGAGGGGTGGAGAGGATGTGAAAGCTGAAGGACAGATAATTGATAACAGATTACATAGTCGTTAGTATCAGGTGCAAGCTGAGCAACTCACCAGGATGTTGAAATCCTGAGCTAATTGCACCATGGGTAGCATAGGCCCTGGCTGGGGATCTTTGTTACTCCAAGCCTGCATCCCAAATGACACCCTATGCCCTATATAGTACACTACTTTTGAAACAGGGCCCATAGGATTCTACGTAAGGAAATAGGGTGCCATTTGGGACACAAGCCGGGGTTCCATCTCCAGACAGCCTGGCCATTAGACAAGTCATTATAATCCAATTGTAAGGACTGGGAGACAAAGACAAAGACAGGCAGTTTCTGAGAATGGGCTTTGGTCATTTGTCAAAGTCCAGTGCATAGATTAATATTTAAATATCTAGCTCGAACATGAGGGTGAAAGGCTTTGCTTTGTAGAAGTTTTGAAGCTGGATTCTGCTGGAATACACATGCACAAACACACACACACACACTTTTTACATCTGTCAGAGCAGCAAGAGAGTGAAGCGCAGAACAGTTGATCATGAAGCCTCTTCATCAGAGCTGAACAGCTGTCTGGAGGAAACAGCAAATCACTGGTAACTGGGAGGAGCTAGGATCATTATGGCCTCTTCAGAGAGAGAGAGAGAGAGAGAGAGAGAGAGAGAGAGAGAGAGAGAGAGAGAGAGAGAGAGAGAGAGAGAGAGAGAGAGAGAGAGAGAGAGAGAGAGAGAGAGATGAGGATGTTTTTCAAGTGCCAGTGGGTGCCTAATTGTTAGATCTAATAAGTTCCATATTAGCAGCTGCATGTTGCAGTCTGAGGTAGAGCAAGGGAGCCAACCCATATGTGAAAGGCTGCGTTGAGTACAGTATATTATGTGGTCAAGCCTGGGGTGCAGACTTTCAGAGTAATTCAAAACAAAACAAACGTGTATATGATGAATTGGTGACAGACTTTAATTAATACACTATATTTGTTATTGTCGCTTTTCACATGAATATATTTCCAGATTATTTTCTACTCCCATCCTAAATCCGCTCTATCCCTCCAGCCTTCTCTCCTCTCTGTCCACTCCAGGGAGAACAGGACGTTTCCAGATGGTTTAGCACTTGTCAGCGTGACCCCGTGACCCCAGATGCTGTCCAGATGCGGGTCAGTGGTGGGGTGCGGGCCTCTGTCCAACTGACTTATGGCCCGTCGTAAAAACTCTCAATGGAAAGAAAGGAGAGAGCCGAACTCTAGACCCCACCTAGCAGAATGAGCCGCATGAAATCGCATAAAGATTGAATTCCGGAGTTCTGAAGTTCAGCCTTTGCTTCGTAGGTTGTGCTTGGTCTGTTTTTTATGATGTCACCAGTGGTAAACTCAACACGTTAGTCTGAGACAAGCCATGTCACAAGGTGTTCTTAGTCAATGTATGGTTAAGAAGTGAGGGGCAAGTTAGAGTTTCCAAAAGTTTCCAAAGAGAACAAGAAAACACTGCACTTTACTATGGTATGACTGTGAATAAGAATTGCCATGTTCTAGCACATCTCTTGGAAAAAACATAAGATTTCAAACAATTGACTAGTTGAGATTGGATTGGCTTTATGCAGACATCAAAAAGGACCACAGTGTCACCTTTATCCTGCATAACATAACCAAAGCAGACTCTATCCAGTTATTGTTAATCAATACAGATATACTGCTGACTCTCCCAATGGACACATTCCACTCCATGAATTGGCCTACATAGCAGAAGCGACCGTACCATCTGTCAAGTGAACAAGTGCTGCTGTATAAATGTATAAGGTGCAGCGTCGAGTCGAGTCAGACTGCTCGTTTAAAGACATGTAACGTGGTTCTGTTTTTCTTTCGTAATTAACCACCGTGGTTTCAATGGTCCCCGAGCGGCGGATGACTGGGCTAATAGAAATAAAGTGTGTTTAATGGCCAACAGTGACAGGCTATATTCTTTACCTCTTCAGACCCCTGCCGGAACACCCCTTCACCGCCAGCGCCCATTTTCTAAGCAACAGCTATAAAAGCCAATGAACCATAGGAATATGTTTGCCATATGGCCTTTTATTGTTAAGCGGAGAAATAGGAGAGAAGGAGAGAGAAGGTATAAAGGGGTGTGGAGTTTGGGGGGCCCGAATTCCCCTGATGCCGGGGCCATGCCGGGATCCTGTAAATGGCAGCGGTGTGAACATTATCCAGATGGACAGACGGAGTGTGTGTGTGAGTGAGTGAGTGAGTGAGTGAGTGAGTGAGTGAGTGAGTGAGTGAGCGAGTGTGTGTGTGAGCGTGTGTGTGTGTGTGTGTGTGTGTGTGTGTGTGTGTGTGTGTGTGAACTGCAGCTGCAACAGTTCCTGTGAAGAGGAGATCTCTTTATGTAGCCTCTGAGGGCTCGGCCAACGGGGGGTTAAACAAACCAATAGCTCAGTACCATAGAAAAACAATCCACCCATTATGGTATCATTGAATCTGAAATCCCGTTCTAGTGATTCGATTTCTATGCTCTGTACACCATTGTTCTAACCAATCAGACTAATCACACAGGGACACACATCTGACCACTGCCTATCAACATCTGTGATTTTGACTTATGGTCTACCTTTAACCATTGAGTATGTGAGGCTATGCATTTGGGTGTGTGGGTGTGTATTCACATATACTCATGTTTGTAAGTACATGTAAGTGGTGTGTGTGTGTGTTCTTTTGGTTTTACTATACTTGTGAGGACCAGAAGTCAAAAACAAGGAAAGTTCAGACAAGTGGGGACATCCCAGGTAACAACAAATGTTCCCACAAATGTAGAGAACATTCTCATTAGGTCATTAACTAACATTTTCATAGGAATGTTCCGGTGATGTGCAAGGGATGTTTCCAAGAGACCATTCCCTTAATGTCAAATAGAACTTACCCAGAACATGGTTACCATGTTCTCAGAACATAATATATTAATGTTCTAGACAGGTTTCATGGGAACTTGGCTAAAACATTCATGTGCCCAGTTTATAATTGTATTTATTAAGGATCCCCATTAGCTGCTGCCAAGGCAGCAGCTACTCTTCCTGGGGTCCAAACACATTAAGACACTTATATTACACATAAAACAAAAGATAAAACAGTACATCATATAACACTGTCACACCACCACATATTCACAACACAAAATGTATGACACCATTATACAACAATATTACAATGTACGTGTGTGTAGAGTGCGTGTGCTAGTGCCCGTGTGTGTATGCGTGTGTCAGGGTTGGTAACAGGCTGATTGGTTGGCTATTTGCGCCAGTAAAGGGGGCTTTACTATTCTTGGGTAGCGGAATTACTTTTGCTTCCTTCCAAGCCTTTGGGCACACACTTTCTAGTAGGCTTAGATTTAGGTTTAGGCAAATAGGAGTGGCAATATCGTCCGATATTATCCTCAGTAATTTTCCATCCAAGTTGTCAGACCCCAGTGACTTGTCATTGTTGACAGACAACAATAATTTGTTCACTTCTTCCACACTCACTTTACGGATTTCAAAATTACAATGCTTGTCTTTCATAATTTGATCAGTTATACTTGTTGTGTAGTGTCAGCGTTTGTTTGTTGCTGGCATGTCATGCCTAAGTTTGCTAATCTTGCCAATGAAAAAACCATTAAAGTAATTGGCAATATCAGTGGGTTTTGTGATGAATGAGCCATCTGATTCAATGAATGATAGAGCTGAGTTTGCCTTTTTGCCCATCATTTCATTTAAGGTGCTCCAAATCTTTTTACTATCATTCTTTGTCCTTTATCTTTGTTTCATAGTGTGACGAGTACTGAGGATATGAAGAGGCAGGACGCAGACACAGGAATCAACAATGTAAAGGTTTACTTAACACTGAGCAAGAGAACAACAAAGAGTGAGTACACGACAAGACACTAACAATCACACACAACACAACACTGAACACTGTCCAGGGCTATATAGGGGTGGTGATGAGATGATGAGGTGCAGGTGCACTGGAGGTGGTTAGGGTGCGTTGGGTTTCCATTCTGGTGTTGCCGAGATGGTGCGCTCAGACCGGTGGCTCAGTAGACCGGCGAATCAGAGCGCCGGAGGGGAGCAACAGGAGGAGACGTGACACATAGTGTACTTTCTTCTTCTTTTTATTCAGTTTAGTCACATGATTTCTCAATTTGCAGTACGTTTGCCAATCAGTTGTGCAGCCAGACTTATTTGCCATTCCTTTTGCCTCATCCCTCTCAACCATACCATTTTTCAATTCATCATCCATCCACAGGGTTTTAACAGTTTTTACATTCATTTTCTTAATGGGTGCATGCTTATTAGTAACTGGGATAAGCAATTTCATAACTGTGTCAGTTTTCTGTGGGTTAGGAGAATATTCCATCAACGTTCTCAGAATTTAAGATGTTAATCCACTAGACATGTTTCATGGGAGCGTTGCATGTTATGTTACTGTTGCCATGCCAATTGAGGCCCTGATTGGTGAACCACTGATCCATTCATAGCTCTTTGTCTGTTGGCAATGTTAAGGATACTCACACACACACACACACACACACACAGTGCTTTTAACGTAAAGTGTTTTAAAATTACATGTTTGACACACACATGATTACATTGTGTATGTTCAATTATACAGTAATTATTATTCAATACGTCCTCACCTGGGGCTTGGGCTTGATTCAGGGAATGCCAATCAGTTAATCTGACTATTCTCTCATCGTTGATTTTATTTACTTATTTCAGCATTTTAAGGACTTTCTGTAGATGTGTAATGTTTCAATTTTCAATTTTATTTTATATAGCCCTTCGTACATCAGCTAATATCTCGAAGTGCTGTACAGAAACCCAGCCTAAAACCCCAAACAGCTAGTAATGCAGGTGTAGAAGCACGGTGGCTAGGAAAAACTCCCTAGAAAGGCCAAAACCTAGGAAGAAACCTAGAGAGGAACCAGGCTATGAGGGGTGGCCAGTCCTCTTCTGGCTGTGCCGGGTGGAGATTATAACAGAACCATGCCAAGATGTTCAAAAATGTTCATAAGTGACAAGCATGGTCAAATAATAATCAGGAATAAATCTCAGTTGGCTTTTCATAGCCGATCATTAAGAGTTGAAAACAGCCGGTCTGGGACAGGTAGGGGTTCCATAACCGCAGGCAGAACAGTTGAAACTGGAATAGCAGCAAGGCCAGGCGGACTGGGGACAGCAAGGAGTCACCACGGCCGGTAGTCCCGACGTATGGTCCTAGGTGCTCAGGTCTCTCAGTTGGCTTTTCATAGCCGATCATTAAGAGTTGAAAACAGCAGGTCTGGGACAGGTAGGGGTTTCGTGAACGCAGGCAGAACAGTTGAAACTGGAATAGCAGCAAGGCCAGGCGGACTGGGGACAGCAAGGTGTCATCATGCCCGGTAGTCCTGACGTATGGTCCTAGGGCTCAGGTTCTCAGAGAGAAAGAGAGAACGAGAGAATTAGAGAGAGCATACTTAAATTCACACAGGACACTGGATAAGACAGGAGAAGTACTCCAGGTATAACCAACTAACCCCAGCCCCCCGACACATAAACTACTGCAGCATAAATACTGGAGGCTGAGACAGGAGCGGTCCGGAGACACTGTGGCCCCATCCGAAGAAACCCCCGGACAGGGCCAAACAGGAAGGATATAACCCCACCCACTCTGCCAAAGCACAGCCCCCGCACCACTAGAGGGATATCCTCAACCACCAACTTACAATCCTGAGACAAGGCCGAGTATAGCCCACAGAGGTCTCCACCACAGCACAAACCAAGGGGGGGGGCGCCAACCCAGTTGTTGGGGTATAATACCCTGTTTTAATTATACTCCTGAATCACTATGATAAATAAATTATTGTTTTAAGTGTACTTTTAACAGAGCTGAGATTTACTTCAAAGTGCATTCACCATATTGCTTACACCTATATGCCATTTAGCAGATGCTTTTACCCAAAGCGACTTACAGTCATGCGTGCATACATGTTTAGGTATGGGTGGTCCCGGGGATCGAACCCACTACCCTGGCGTTACAAGCGCCATGCTCTACCAATTGAGCTACAGAGGACCAAGTTGTTTCAGATCTACACAAGTGCCTAGGGCCTAACTATACTGGCCCAATAAGCACATGCCCAAAGCATTCCTAGTCGATCAGCAAACATTTTTGTGAAAAACCCAACGATAAAGCATTGCGTTCCTATTTTGTTGGCAGTAGGTACACTTGATCTAGCAGCTCTAATGCCGGGAAGGCAAAGTATTCCCATTTTGAATCATTTCATGTGTCTGAAGGTAAAACTCTGCCTACCCGGCAGGCCCAGAGAGCAAATCAAGTGCACCTATAGGCCTACCGCTGGCCAATCAGATGGCTCAGATCACCGTGTCTGCACAGTTTCCTCCTAATCATCATGGCCACCTAATCATCCCAGATTCCAATTGGCTCATTCATCCCCCCTCCTCTCCCCTGTAACTATTCTCCAGGTCATTGCTGTAAATCAGAATGTTTTCTCAGTCAACTTACCTGGTAAAATAAGGGTACAAAAATGTATAAAAATCCTCGAGCCATAGACTGTAAAAAGAAACGTTGAGTGCACAGCAAAGTTGATACTGTGAGATTTCAAAATGTTTAAAACCATGACTAGAGAGAGACTCAATGAATACAGCAAAGAGCTGCTGTTTTTATGAGTAAGTTCATGTTTAAGTTGTTATTCAGCACTGTCAGTCAACACTTTGTTCAACATCTTTATAAGCCACTCATGCTACAATATCGAGGAATATTTCACTTTCTCTGGTCATAGGAGTAACATACTGAAGAGTATTAGGGCCAAGTGAAGAGAAAGAAAGAAAGAAAGAAACAGTGATGGGTGGTAGTACTTGGATTTATTTATTTTGCATGGATAGGACTTTTAAAAAAGTGGCAATATTTATCGAGAATAAAGTCAAAATAAAAGTACTTTACCCCACTGGTTTCCGTTTTTACGTCATGTAAAAAAAAAATCGGAGAGGTAGATCTCGGCTTGTATTTTGACTCAGAAACTGATCTTGGTTGGTGACCACTGCCCTAGAGATATCCCTGATTGGGAAAGTGGTTAGGGCGTTCATCATTGGTGCTGCGAGACACGCTTGGGGAGTCACCCTACTCTCACATTCTTAGTAATATATGTTAATGTCATTTTGGTACTGGTATTCCCTGTATATGGCTTAATTATTGTGTATTTTATTCCTCTTGTGTTACAATTTTATTTTTTTAAATTATTTTTTTTACTCTGCAAGCATTTCACAGTGAAGACTACACCCGTTGTATTTGGCGCATGTGAGAAATAACATTTGATTTGAGGATTTGATTTGATATGTGGTGTGGATTTCAAAAAGATGATAGAGAGTTCTCTTTGAGATACTCAGCTATCTAGAAATCTACCGATTCCCATCATTCAATGAGAAACTAGTTTTTATTAGATCAAACAGGTGTTGACAAATCAAACTTGCCAAATAATGACATTAACATATATTACTAAGAATGTGAGAGTAGGATGACTCTACAGCAGGTCTCAAACCCAGGCCACTTGTGACAAACACCCTAACCACTGTCCCAATATGGAATATCTCTAGAGCATGTGCTTATTGGGCCAGTGACTTTGGAAAGTATTCAAACCACATTTTGTTATGTTACAGCTTTGTTCTAAAATGTATAAAATATTTTTTTTCCCTTATCAATCTACACAAAATACCCCATAATGACAAAGTGAAAACAGGTTTTTAGACATTTTTGCACATTTATAAAAAATAAAAAACAGAAATACCTTATTTACATAAGTATTCAGACCCTTTGCTATGAGACAAAAAAAAAAGCTCAGGTGCGGCTTCCATTGATCATCCTTGAGATGTTTCAACTTGATTGTAGTCCACCTGTGGTAAATTATATTCATTGGACATGATTTGGAAAGGCACACACATGTCTATATAAGGTCCCACAGTTGACAGTGCATGTCAGACCAAAAACCAAGCCATGAGGTCAAAGGAATTGTCCGTAGAGCTCCAAGACAGGATTGTGTCGAGGCACAGATCTGGGGAAGGGTACCAAAAAATGTATGCAGCATTGAAGGTCCCCAAGAACACAGTGGCCTCCATCATTCTTAAATGGAAGAAGTTTAGAATCACCAAGACTCTTCCTAGAGCTGGCCACCCAGCCAAACTGAGCAATCAGGGGAAAAGGGCCTTGGTCAGGGAGGTGACCAAGAACCCGATGGTCACACTGACAGAGCTCCAGAGTTCCTCTGTGGAGATGGGAGAACCTTCTAGAAGGACAACCATTTCTGCAGCACTCCACCAATCAGGCCTTTATGGTAGAGTGGCCAGACAGAAGCCACTCCTCAGTAAAAGGCACATGACAGCCCACTTGGAGTTTGCCAAAAGGCACCTAAAGACCCTCAGACCATAAAAAACAATATGCTCTGGTCTGATGAAACCAAGATTGAACTCTTTGGCCTGAATGCCAAGCGTCACATCTGGAGGAAACCTGGCACCATCCCTATGGTGTAGCATGGTGGTGGCAGCATCATGATGTGGGGATGTTTTTCAGGGGCAGGGACTGGGAGACTAGTCAGGATCAAGGGAAAGATGAACGGAGCAAAGTACCGAGAGATCCTTGATGAAAACCTGCTCCAGAGCGCTCAGGACCTCAGACTGGGGTGAAGGTTCACCTTCCAACAGGGCAACGACCCTAAACACACAGCCAAGACAATGCAGGAGTGCCTTCGGGACAAGTTTTTGAAGGTCCTTGAGTGGCGCAGCCAGAGCCCAGACTTGAACCCGATCTAACATCTCTGGAGAGACCTGAAAATAGCTGTGCAGCGACGCTCCCCATCCAACCTGACAGTGCTTGAGAGGATCTGCAGAGAAGAATGGGAGAAACTCCCCAAATATGGGTGTTGCAAGCTTGTAGTGTCATACCCAATAAGATTTGAGGCTGTAATCGCTGCCAAATGTGCTTCAACAAAGTACTGAGTAAATCATCTGAATAATACTTATGTAAATATGATATTTGTAAACATTTCAAAAAACCAGTTTTTGCTTTGTCATTATGGGGTATTGTGTGTAGGTTGATGAGATGTTTTATTTATTTAATCAATTTTAGAATACGGCTGTAACGGGAAAAAATGTGGAAAAAGTCAAGGGGTCTGAATACTTTTCGAATGCACTGTAGTTAGGCCCTGTCCAGAAGAAACTCTAACCCCTAGGCACTTGTTTAGATCTGAAACAACTTGATAGGTGTAAGCAATAGGGTGAATGCACTTTGAAGTAAATATCAGCTATGTTTAAAGTACACTCAAGTAAAACTTTTATTGATCACAGTGATTCAGGAGTGCCATTTAAACAGGTTAATATGCTACACCAACATAAGACAACTATACAGAAATCCCTTAAATTGTTGAAAAATGTCAATCAAATCAGTGATGAGGGAATAGTCAAATTAACAGAAAGCTGACACAGACGTGGTGGCGTAGCAGGATGAACTGAATGCTGTGAACCAAGAGGTTGTGAGTTCAAATCCAGGGTGACGACATGTTGAATTGTAATTTACTATATAAATGAACATGCACAATGTAATTTGAGAACACTGTGTGTTAAAATAAATGGTGTGTGAGTATCCCTAACCTTGCTAACAGACAAAAAGAGCTCTGAATGGATTAGTGGTTCACCAATCAGGGCCTTAATGGACTTAGCAACGGTATCAAGGCATGATGTGTAATGATATTTTTTGGGCCGGTAGACCGTTTCTTAGGGACCATCAGGCAACTGATACACAGAAATGTTCTTGCAACGTTCACATAGAACATTAATATCTTACATTATGAGAACATGCCATTCTGAGAACATGCCAACCATGTTCTGTGTATGTTTGATGGAATGTTGATTTAATATTCTCCTAACCCTCTGAAAACTGGACACATTAATGTTCTTGCAACATCCCATGGAATGTGTCTAGAAAATCAATCAAATAAAATCAAACTTTATATGTAACATGCGCCGAATACAACAGGTGTAGACCTACCATGAAATGCTTACTTACAAGCCTTTAACCAACAATGCAGTTCAAAAAAGAGTTAATTTAAATAGTCCGGGTGGCCAGTTGATTAATTGTTTAGCAGTCTTATGGCTTGGGGGTAGAAGCTGTTAAGGAGCCTTTTGGTTCTAGACTTGGCTCTCCGGTACCGCTTGCCGTGCGGTAGCAGAGAAAACAGTCTATGACCTGGGTGAATGGAGTCTTTGACAATTTTTTGGGCTTTCCTCTGACACCGCCTAGTATATACAGTGGGTAGAACAAGTATTTGATACACTGCCAATTTTGCAGGTTTTCCTACTTACAAAGCATGTAGAGGTCACATTGTATGATTTTTAAGTAATTAATTTGCATTTTATTACATGACATAAGTATTTGATCACCTACCAACCAGAAAGAATTCCGGCTCTCACAGACCTGTTAGTTTTTCTTTAAGAAGCCCTCCTGTTCTCCACTCATTACCTGTATTAACTGCACCTGTTTGAACTCGTTACCTGTATAAAAGACACCTGTCCATACACTCAATCAAACAGACTCCAACCTCTCCACAATGGCCAAGACCAGAGAGCTGTGTAAGGACATCAGGGATAAAATTGTAGACCTGCACAAGGCTGGGATGGGCTACAGGACAATAGGCAAGCAGCTTGGTGAGAAGGCAACAACTGTTGGCGCAATTATTAAAAAATGGAAGAAGTTCAAGATGACGGCCAATCACCCTCGGTCTGGGGCTCCATGCAAGATCTCACCTCGTGGGGCATCAATGATCATGAGGAAGGTGAGGGATCAGCCCAGAACTACACGGCAGCACCTGGTCAATGACCTGAAGAGAGCTGGGACCACAGTCTCAAAGAAAACTATTAGTAACACACTACGCCGTCATGGATTAAAATCCTGCAGCGCACGCAAGGTCTCCCTGCTCAAGCCAGCGCATGTCCAGGCCTGTCTGAAGTTTGCCAATGACCATCTGGATGATCCAGAGGAGGAATGGGAGAAGGTAATGTGGTCTGATGAGACAAAAATATAGCTTTTTGGTCTAAACTCCACTCGCCGTGTTTGGAGGAAGAAGAAGGAGGAGTACAACCCCAAGAACACCATCCCAACCGTGAAGCATGGAGGTGGAAACATCATTCTTTGGGGATGCTTTTCTGCAAAGGGGACAGGACGACTGCACCATATTGAGGGGAGGATGGATGGGGCCATGTATCGCGAGATCTTGGCCAACAACCTCCTTCCCTCAGTAAGAGCATTGAAGATGGGTCGTGGCTGGGTCTACCAGCATGACAACGACTCGAAACACACAGCCAGGGCAACTAAGGAGTGGCTCGGTAAGAAGCATCTCAAGGTCCTGGAGTGGCCTAGCCAGTCTCCAGACCTGAACCCAATAGAAAATCTTTGGAGGGAGCTGAAAGTCCGTATTGCCCAGCGACAGCCCCGAAACCTGAAGGATCTGGAGAAGGTCTGTATGGAGGAGTGGGCCAAAATCCCTGCAGCAGTGTGTGCAAACCTGGTCAAGACCTACAGGAAACGTATGATCTCTGTAATTGCAAACAAAGGTTTCTGTACCAAATATTAAGTTCAATTTTTCTGATGTATCAAATACTTATGTCATGCAATAAAATGCAAATGAATTACTTAAAAATCATACAATGTGATTTTCTGGATGTTTGTTTTAGATTCCGTCTCTCACAGTTGAAGTGTAGCTATGATAAAAATTACAGACCTCTACATGCTTTGTAAGTAGGAAAACCTGCAAAATCGGCAGTGTATCAAATACTTGTTCTCCCCACTGTAGGTCCTGGATGGCAGGAAGCTTGGCCCCAGTGATGTACTGGGCCATACGCACTACCCTCTGTAGTGCCTTACGGTCAGATGCTGAGCAGTTGCCATACCAGGCGGTGATGCAACCGGTCAGGATGCTCTCGATGGTGCAGCTGTAGAACTTTTTGAGGATTTGGGGACCCATGCCAAATCTTTTCAGTCTCCTGAACTTGAAACTCTCGACCCGCTCCACTACAGCCCTGTCGATGTTAATGTGGGTCTGTGAGGCCCCGCCATTTCCTGTAGTCCACGATCATCTCCTTTGTCTTGCTCACATTGAGGGAGAGGTTGTTGTCCTGGCACCACACTGCCAGGTCTCTGACCTCCTCCCTTTAGTCTGTCTCATCGTTGTTGGTGATCAGGCCTACCAATGTTGTGTCGTCAGCTAACTTAATGATGGTGTTGGAGATGTGTTTGTCCAAGCAGTCGTAGGTGAACAGGGAGTACAGCAGGGGACTAAGCACGCACCCCTAAGGGGCCCCGTGTTGAGGATCAGCGTGGTAGACGTGTTGTTGCCTACCCTTACCACCTGGGGTCGGCCTGTCAGGAAGTCCAAGATCCGGTTGCAGAGGGAGGTATTTAGTCCCAGGGTCCTTAGCTTAGTGTTGAGCTTTGTGGGCACTATGGTGTTGAACGCTGAGCTGTAGTCAATGAACAGCATTCTCACATAAGTATTCCTTTTGTCCAGGTGGGAAAGGGCAGTGTGGAGTGCGATTGAGATTGCGTCATCTGTGGATCTGTTGGGGCGGTATGCGAATTGGAGTGGTCTAGGGTATCCGGGATGATGCTGTTGATGTGAGCCATGACCAGCCTTTCAAATATAATATTGTATATTCTGGCAACCATGTTCTGTGTATGTTTGGTGGAACGTTGAAGGAATATTCTCAGAACCCACAGAAAACTGGACACATTAATGTTCTTGCAACGTCCCATAAAACGTGTCTAGATAAGCTATCATTGCTACGCTGACGATACACAACTAATCTTCTCCTTTCCCCCTTCTGATAACCAGGTGGCGAATCGCATCTCTGCATGTCTGGCAGACATATCAGTATGGATGACGGATCACCACCTCAAGCTGAACCCTGGCAAGACGGAGCTGCTCTTCCTCCCGGGGAAGGACTGCCCGTTCCATGATCTCGCCATCACGGTTGACAACTCCGCTGTGTCCTCCTCCCAGAGTGCGAAGAGCCTAGGCGTGACCCTGGACAACACCCTGTCGTTCTCCGCCAACATCAAGGCGGTGACCCGCTCCTGCAGGTTCATGCTCTACAACATTCGGAGAGTGCGACCCTGCCTTACACAGGAAGCGGCGCAGGTCCTGGTCCAGGCACTTGTCATCTCCCGTCTGGACTACTGCAACTCGCTGTTGGCTGGCCTCCCTGCCTGTGCCATTAAACCCCTACAACTCATCCAGAATGCCGCAGCCCGTCTGGTGTTCAACCTTCCCAAGTTCTCTCATGTCACCCCCCTCCTCCGCACACTCCACTGGCTTCCAGTTGAAGCTCGCATCCGCTACAAGACCATGGTGCTTGCCTATGGAGCAGTGAGGGGAACGGCACCTCTGTACCTTCAGGCTCTGATCAGTCCCTACACCCAAACGAGGGCATTGCGTTCATCCACCTCTGGCCTGCTGGCTCCCTTCCTCTGCGGAAGCATAGCTCCCGCTCAGCCCAGTCAAAACTGTTCGCTGCTCTGGCACCCCAATGGTGGAACAAGCTCCCTCACGACGCCAGGACAGCGGAGTCACTCACCACCTTCCGGAGACATTTGAAACCCCACCTCTTTAAGGAATACCTGGGATAGGATAAAGTATTCCTTCTAACCCCCCCAAATTGTAAAGTGGTTATCCCACTGGCTATAGGGTGAACGCACCAATTTGTGAGTCGCTCTGGCTAAGAGCGTCTGCTAAATGACGTTAATGTGCCCTTGAGCAAGGCACTTAACCCTAATTGCTCCTGTAAGTCGCTCTGGATAAGAGCGTCTGCTAAATGACTAAAATGTAAATGTAAATAAGTTCTGCTTGACATTAAGGGAATGTTCTCTTAACGTTAACACCAAAACATGCTAAAAATGTTCTCAGAAGGTATTTTCTAACATAAATAGAATGTTCCCCTAACTAGCGGAAAACTGGACACTCAAACATTTTGGGAACATTACTGGTAATATTACAAAAACGTTCTCTCTCCCTAGAATTGTTAGCTGGGATTTCGCCGGTACCCTCAAGGAAAAAGGCAATTTTGGGGTTTAGGGTTTTGGTTACAATTAGGGTTAGGGTTAGAATTAGGGTTAGGGTTGGGAGTTAGGGTTAGGTTTTGGGTTAGGGATTTGGGGTTAAGGTTAGGGTTAGGTTAAGGGTTAGGATTAGGGTTAGGGGTTAAGGTTACTACAAGCTTCACTCCATTGATCTACTGTATGTGCATGCATGTAGGTGGAGTGTGAGTAGCGGACACCTTTTGGTAACATGATATCTTCGCCAGTCCTACTCCCATTCACAAGGGAGCGATAGGAGACATTTTCATTTTTGTATTTTTATTTTGTGAAAACAAGGAAAAGTCACCTTCCCTTGCTAGTAGTAGCTAGCAAAAATTGTTGGTAGTAGCTAGCTGGCAGCCTGGCTAGCTGGATTTAGCCTTTCTAAAAACAAAACAAGCTAGCTAGCCTTTTTATCTTCCTACATCTCCATGTGAAATAATCAGATGTATAATACAAAAATATGTTTATTATTATACTTTCCAGTGCAACCTAAAACATTATCCCAGTTTGTTATGTTGCTTGTGTGTTCATTGCCATATCAGCAAAAAATATAATGTCATCATGTTTTGGTCATAAAGAAAAAAGCACATGGTTAGCTAGTTGGCTACATCAGGTTCTACCATTTCACAATAGCCTGTAATCACTATTTATTACTTCTAAACAAAATACATTTTTGGGTGGATTCTTGTTGATGGTTTACTGTTTGAACAGTCGCTGAGATTATATTTGGTTCAATATGAAATAGGCTACTTTGATGAACCAACACTGCCCCCACAGCTGCGGCGTAATTATATGGCATGTCTCAATTTCCAGGTAGTAAAAAAGTACTTTGAATGGTGGAGCGCATTACAAGGAGCCGCCCCTTTTGTGACGAAAAACGACATTGCAACATTCCAAATCCTGCGTCTACGTAGAGGTTGTAGTAGATTTTAGGGAAAATAGGATTTTGAGTGGGAATTAATTGCTTGGTCCCCACAAGGATAGTGAAACAAACGTGTGCGTGTGTGTGTGTGTGTGTGTGTGTGTGTGTGTGTGTGTGTGTGTGTGTGTGTGTGTGTGTGTGTACCCTTGAGTGTCAATACAAACAGGGACTTGAAATGTTTGGATCCTTTTTTAATGTAAATTTGATTGGTGGATTCAAATAAAGTATTTAAAATGAATGTGTGTGTGTGTGTGTGTGAGTGAGTGTGTGTCTCATGTGCTTTGTGTCAGATATGTTTAGTATGTCTGCATGCATGTGTGCCCTCTCCCTCTCTACTCCCTCGGCCATGCTGGGCTCTTTGTCCAGGGAGGGATTCCACAGCATGCCAGCTATGTGGGCTCTGAAGGGTAGTGTACCAGTGGGAAGGCTGATTACCCTTGTCATACTAACCATTAGAGCCAATGCTATCCTACCATCAGCCCAGTGTGTGTCCTAAATAGCACCCTATTCCCTAGTGCACTACTTTTGACCAAGGCCCATAGGGCTCTCGTCAAAAGTAGTGCACTATGTAGGGAATAGGGTGCCATTTGGGATGCAATCCCAGCCTGCATACCAACTCCTGATGGCCATGAGAGAGAATAAGAGAAAACCATTGAGAGGATATTACAGCATTTGTCTTTGTTCCCCTAATCACTGTCTACACCATGTAGATTAATGGTGATTGGCTTTTCTATTTTTTATTCAGTCAGAGGCATCCACCATCCCATCCAAAAGGCTTTTGAATGAAGATACAGGAGATAATTAGGTTTACTAATCAGTGTTTCATTAGCCTTTAGGGCTGCGTCCAAATGGCACCCTATTCCCTATATAGTACAGAGCCATATGGACCTTGGTCAAAAGTAGCGCACTACATAGGGAGCCGTCTGGGACACAAGCCTTGGTCCAGCCTCTTTCTGTCTCTGACTTTGTGTATGGCTGTAACATCGCCTGTCTGTCATTTCTCTTATCGAGCATATTTACTGTAGCTCTGTTGTTCAAAGGAGAATGATCTGGTAATTATGAGTTCTGTATGGGCATTTTAGCACAGTAAATAAATCACAGGGATACTCATCTGAGTGTGTATGTCCTACAGTACCCTCTCCAGGGGTCTAGGGCATTGGGCTCTTTGTTTTGCTTTGAACTAGTTGTGGTTTCACCAACTGGCCAGATAGTGGCAGTATAACCCATATGATCATTTGGCTTTGGAATGGGGTACTTGCAATGCGGTCTTTACTGTGTCCTGTACACAATTTCCCCCTTTATTCTCCTCTAGGCTTTAGCTCAGTGGACTAACAATATTGTGGCACGCTGACAACCTAGGTTAAAACCCAGACGGTCCCTCTTGCTTTAATTCGATTTTTAAGGGGAAACCTGATGATGCATTATATAAGTTAGTCCTATATTTTTACAGAATCAGTGGCAGTGGCTGAGTGATGGAGTGATGGAGTGAGGCGTGCAAAAAACAATTCATATTAGCTCCCTTTTATTGCTTAAAATGCGATAAAAAACAAACACTGACCTAAAATGTCAATACTCGAGTAGTAAAAGAACATACCCAAATACATTTCTCAAAGAAAAGCGGCATTGGTGCGAGAATCAGCACCAAACAATCAGAGAGAATGCCGACACCAGGAACACGACTGAGCTATCTACAATGTTCGAGTAGGAGATGGAAAAATAAAAGAGGCAATCACGAAAGCAGTCGAAGCGGAACTAAACAAGTCAATTCAGGGGCTGAACAAATATTTTTTCCAAACTCAAAATTGATGGGAAAGCCCAGGGAGCACGGGTTACAGAATTGGAAAAGTCAGCAACTGCTATATCGGTCTGCTAATACAGGACTAGTAAAGGCCCAGTGCACAACTAAGAAATTAGTTAAAATATACAATTCTCATTTAGGTTGATGTAATGACATATGCAATGTCTGAGGTGTACTTGTTGACATTCTAAAAATACATAAACAACTTATTTTATGGTGCAAGGCCAACAGTTCACCAAGATATAACATGATACAGACATCAGTAGGCTGCAATGCAGTACATCATCTTTTCATTACCAAATCATGCGTCATTACATTATAGACAGGTTGGTTTTTTAGCAACAAAACAGACACGTAAGCAACTATGGGGCAAAACAGACGGGGTTGGCTTAGATTGTTAACAACATGTAGACTATATTTAGTCTCCAAATGTTTATTGAAAACATATATACACATTTGCACAATGAGCACTTGTTGTCTCTTAAATACATCGTTACAGTTGTTGGTTAGTTAGGTAGCGAATGTTTGCCATATTAGCATTGACATGAAATCAGTCAAAACACCTCAAAACAAGACATGGTATCAAGAACAAGATGAAACGAGCTGAAACGAGCCACCTATGATTCCCCACATGGCAGCTTCTTGTCATTGTTGCAAGTTATCTGACCATTCAGAATCATGACAAAATATGCCTTCCGCCAACATCGAAGTGCGCACATCATGTTTCATGACATTTGTTTAGATCCTGAGGCTGTTCATTTTGGTTGTTCAATAAGAATAGTTCATTACAAAGGAGATGAAAGCATGTCAATTTATGTTCATGTAATGTAAATGAAATGCCTTTGATTGATAACGCCTACATTCTGTATACTGAATATATACACAAAATGTTTAAGTGGTCTAGTTGGAACTATTTTACGATTGGTCTACAACACACTGATCATTTCAATACATATTGGAGAAATACAGTGCATTCGGAACGTTTTCAGACCCCTTGACCTTTTCCACATTGTAACGTTACAGCCTTATTCGAAAAAATTGATTAAATTGTTTTTTTCCCCCTCATCAATGCGTCTTGACGATGGCGCTGGAGGGGATGGCTGCCGTTTTATGGACTCTTAACCAACCGTGCTATTTTGTGTGTTTTTTCGTATTGTTTGTAACTTATTTTGTACTTTTACATTTACATTTTCGTCATTTAGCAGACGCTCTTATCCAGAGCGACTTACATAATGTTGCTACTACCGTCTCTTATGACCGAAAAGAGCTTCTGGACATCAGAACAGAGATTACTCACCTTGAACTGGACAAATACTTTTTCTTTAATGAGTCGGACGAGAGGGATTTGCTCCAGACACCCAACAGGGCCCTCATCCCCGTCATTCGCAGTAGAAAGAAAAGGAGATATCGCGGAAGGAGATCGGGGTGCTTGCTAAGGAGCCGGCGACGAATGGCTAATCTGCCTTTGCCATCGATACTATTGGCCAATTTACAATCGCTTGATACTAAAGTGGACGAACTACAGGCACGAATATCCTACCAACAGGACATTAAAAACAGTAATATCTTATGTTTCACAGAGTCGTGGCTGAACGAAGACATGAATAACATACAGCTGGCGGGTTATACACTGTATCGGCAGGATAGAACAGCAGCCTCTGGTAAGACAAGGGGTGGCAGTCTATGTATATTTGTAAACAAAAGCTGGTGCACGATATCTAAGGAAGTCTCATAGTTTTGCTCGGCTGAGGTAGAGTATCTCATGATAAGCTGTAGACCACACTATCTACCAAGAGAGTTTTCATCTATATTCTTCGTAGCTGTTTATTTACAACCACAAACCGATGCTGGTACTAAGACCGCACTCAATGAACTGTATACGGCCATAAGCAAACAGGAAAACGCTCATCCAGTGCCCGGGGACTTTAATGCAGGGAAACTTAAATCTGTTTTACCTCATTTCAACCAGCATGTTTAATGTCCAACCAGACGGAAAAATACTCTAGACCACCTTTACTCCACACACAGAGAAGTTCTCCCTCGCCCTCCATTTGGCAGATCTGATCATAACTCTATCCTCCTCATTCCTGCTTACAAGCAAAAAGTAAAGCAGGAAGCACCAGTGACACGGTCAATAAAAAAGTGGTCAGATGAAGCAGATGCTAAGCTACAGGACTGTTTTGCTAGCACACACTGGAATATGTTCCGGGATTCTTCCGATGGCATTGAGGAGTACACCACATCAGTCACTGGCTTTATCAATAAGTGCATCGATGACGTCGTCCCCACAATGACTGTACGTACATACCCCAACCAGAAGCCATGGATTACAGGCAACATCCGCACTGAGCTAAAGGGTAGAGCTGCCGCTTTCAAGGAGTGGGACTCTAACCCGGAAGCTTATAAGAAATCCCGCTATGCCCTCCGACGAACCATCAAACAGGCAAAGCGTCAATACAGGACGAAGATCGAATCGTACTACACCGGCTCCGACGCTCGCCGGATGTGGCGCAGTGGTCTAAGGCACTGCATCGCAGTGCTAGCTGTGCCACTAGAGATCCTTGGGGCGGTGCACAATTGGCCCAGCGTCGTCCAAGGTAGGGGAGGGAATGGCCGGCAGGGAAGTAGCTCAGTTGGTAGAGCATGGCATTTGCAACAACAGGGTTGTGGGTTTGATTCCCACGGGGGGCCAGTATGAAAAAAAGAAATGTATGCACTCACTAACTGTAAATTGCTCTGAATAAGAGCGTCTGCTAAATGACTAAAATGTAAATGTGGCAGGGCTTGCAAACTATTATAGACTACAAAGGTAAGCACAGCCGCGAGCTGCCCAGTGACACGAGCCTACCAGACGAGCTAAATTACTTCTGTGCTCGCTTCGAGGCAACTAACACTGAAACATGCACGAGAGCATCAGCTGTTCCGGACGACTGTGTGATCACGCTCTCCGTAGCCGATGTGAGTAAGACCTTCAACCAGGTCAACATTCACAAGGCCGCAGGGCCAGACGGATTACCAGGACGTGTACTCCGAGCATGCGTTGACAAGTGTATTCACTGACATTTTCAACCTCTCCCTGTCTGAGTCTGTAATACCAACATGTTTCAAGCAGACCACCATAGTCCCTGTGCCCAAGAATACTAAGGTAACCTGCCTAAATGACTACCGACCCATAGCACTCACATCTGTAGCCATGAAGTGCTTTGAAAGGCTGGTCATGGCTCACATCAACACCATTATCCCAGAAACCCTAGACCCACTTCTAGACCCGCCCTAATAGATCCACAGATGATGCAATCTCTATTGCGCTCCACACTGCCCTTTCCCACCTGGACAAAAGGAACACCTATGTGAGAATGCTGTTCATTGACTACAGCTCAGCGTTCAACACCATAGTGCCCTCAAAGCTCATCACTAAACTAAGGACCCTGGGACTAAACACCTCCCTCTGCAACTGGATCCTGGACTTCCTAATGGGCCGACCCTAGGTGGTAAGGGTAGGTAACAACACATCCGCCACGCTGATCCTCAACACGGGGGCCCCTCAGGGGTGCGTGCTCAGTCCCCTCCTGTACTCCCCTTTCACTCATGACTGCATCTCCAGGCACGACTCCAACACCATCATTAAGTTTGCCAATGACACAACAGTGGTAGGCCTGATCACTGACAACGACGAGACAGCCTATAGGGAGGAGGTCAGAGACCTGGGAGTGTGGTGCCAGGACAACAACCTCTCCCTCAACATGATCAAGACAAAGGAGATGATTGTGGACTACAGGAAAAAGAAGAGGACCGAGCACGCCCCCATTCTCATCGCCCCCAGTAACATTGACGGGGCTGTAGTGGAGCAGGTTGAAAGCTTCAAGTTCCTTGGTGTCCACATCACCAACAAACTAACATGGTCCAAGCACACCAAGACAGTCAAATTAATAGTGGAACAGTCAGTCAGTCTGTAGATGATTGCTGAATGTCTTCTCATTGTCAGTAACACGGTTCAGAGCATAGAGACCTGCCATCTCCTTCTTCATCATGGGAAGGTATCTGCTGGCCGACATATCACCTGGAGGCGCTGGGGAAGCAAAGCGGTATCAATATAAGTATGATCAATTTGCAGTGAAAGTATTCTTCAAACGTTATCTCAGAATAGTTAAGAAACTCAGAGACAGGCCCAGATTAAATGTCACAGCCTTATTGATCGGATTGTCATAATTCATTTTATTTTATTTAGCAACAATAAGAATTCTCTTTCACACGAGTGCTACATATTCAACAGAAAATCTAAAATGCTATTGACCTGCCTGAAAGTCCCATTGCCTCGGTACAGTTTGTAGACCATAGTGATGGGATGAGAGAGAGGGAAGACATAGCCAGGAACCAGCCCAGCCCGTAGGCCCACCACGGGTACACATAGGTGTTGTTGAACTTCAGAGGGTTGTACTTCAGCAGCGAGAACACAAAGGTTCCCTGGAAGAGAAAATAGATGTCCAAAATATGTTGTTTCGTTCTTATCTCGTCTTATTTATATTAACAGCATATGGTATTGTAAGCAACTGCACTTGTGAAATGATATCCATAAATGTAAGTAAAATAATGATAAAAAATGGACTTACTGTGCACATTGTAGGGGTGAAGTATAGCCAACAGTACTTCACCAGAGATGAGGGCCTGTAGCCAATCATATCCTCAATGTTGTCACAGAAACATTCACCACCTTGGCCAGAGACAGATAGGGGTACTCATGAACAGTTTACTTGTTTTTAAAGGGATAGTTAAAGGAACTATAACTATGAATTATAACAAAATACTTTCAATAATTTTAATGAGAATAAATCTGGTGATGAAGCTAGTTTTTCCATATTGGTCTGTTTATGCTTACATAGTGTCATTAACGTGAGCTGCTGTAGATGTGTAGAATTCTACAGCTGCACCATCGAGAGCATCCTGACTGGTTGCATCACCGCCTGGTATGGCAACTGCTTGGCCTCTGACCGCAAGGCACTACAGAGGGTAGTGCGTACGGCCCAGTACATCACTGGGGCAAAGCTCCCTGCCATCCAGGACCTCTATACCAGGCGGTGTCAGAGGAAGGCCCTCAAAATTGTCAAAGACTCCAGCCACCCTAGTCATAGACTGTTCTCTCTGCTACCGCACGGCCAAGCGGTACCGGAGTGCCAAGTCTAGGTCCAAAAGACTTCTCAACAGCTTCTACCCCCAAGCCATAAGACTCCTGAACAGCTAATCATGGCTACCCGGACTATTTGCACTGCCCCCCCACCCCCCCCCTTTTACGCTGCTGCTACTCTGTTAAGTATTTATGCATAGTCACTTTAACTCTACCCACATGTACATATTACCTCAACTACCTCAACTAGCCGGTGCCCCCGCACATTGACTCTGCAACGGTACCCCCCTGTATATATAGCCTCCCTACTGTCACTTTATTTTACTGTATATATAGCCTCCCTACTGTCACTTTATTTTACTTCTGCTCTTTTTTTCTCAACACTTTTGTTGTTGTTGTTTTATTCTTACTTTTTTTGTTTAAAATAAATGCACTGTTGGTTAAGGGCTGTAAGTAAGCATTTCACTGTAATGTCTGCACCTGTTGTATTCGGCGCATGTGACCAATACAATTTGATTTGATTTGATTTGATTTGATGTGTAGATAATCCTTGCTACCACAGATTTGTTGAAAGATATAATGTTAGCCATGGAGAACAGCAAAAGCATTGATACTGCTCTCAACAACATTGCTGCCCTGAATTTAGAAGGCGCTATCGACAAAGATCAATGGGAAAAAATTGATGGAGTACATTTTTATTTGTATCTCAGAAAGGCATTTGCATTGCCAGTTACAGCCTAATGTTAGCTAGCTACAGTGCCTTGCAAAAGTATTCATCCCCCTTGGCGTTTTTCCTATTTTGTTGCATTACAACCTGTAATTTAAATGGAGTTTTATTTGGATTTAATTTAATGGACATACACAAAATAGTCCAAATTGGTGAAGTGAAATGAAAAAAATAACTTGTTTCCAAAAATGCAAAACAATAAATAACGGAAAAGTGGTGCGTGCATATGTATTCAACCCCTTTGCTATGAAGCCCCTAAATAAGATCTGGTGTAAGCAATTACCTTCAGAAGTCACATAATTAGTTAAATAAAGTCCACCTGTGTGCAATCTAAGTGTCACATGATCTGTCACATGATCTGTCACATGATCTCAGTATATATATACACCTGTTCTGAAAGGCCCCAGAGTCTGCAACACCACTAAGCAAGGGGGACCACACAGCAAGCGGCACCATGAAGACCAAGGAGCTCTGCAAACAGGTCAGGGACAAAGTTGTGGAGATGTACAGATCAGGGTTGGGTTATAAAAAAATATCAGAAACATTGAACATCCCACGGAGCACCGTTAAATCCATTATTAAAAAATGGAAAGAATATGGCACCACAACAAGTGAGGGCCGCCCACCAAAACTCATGGACCAGGCAAGGAGGGCATTAATCAGATAGGCAACAAAGAGACCAAAGATAACCATGAAGGAGCTGCAAAGCTCCACAGCAGAGATTGGAGTATCTGTCCATAGGACCACTTTAAGCCGTACACTCCACAGAGCTGGGCTTTACGGAAGAGTGGCCAGAAAAAAGCCATTGCTTAAAGAAAACAATAAGCAAACATGTTTGGCTTTCACCAAAAGCAATGTGGGAGACTCCCCAAACATATGGAAGAATGTACTCTGGTCAGATGAGACTAAAATTGAGCTTTTTGGCCATCAAGGAAAACGATATGTCTGGCGCTAACCCAACACCTCTCATCATCCCGAGAACACCATCCCCACAGTGAAGCATGGTGGTGGCAGCATCATGCTGTGGGGATGTTTTTCATCGGCAGGGACTGGGAAACTGGTCAGAATAGAAGCAATGATGGATGGCGCTAAATACAGGGAAATCCTTGACGGAAACCTGTTTCAGTCTTCCAGAGATTTGAGACTGGGACGGAGGTTCACCTTCCAGCAGGACAATGACCCTAAGCATACTGCTAAAGCAACACTCGAGTGGTTTAAGGGGAAACATTTAAATGTCTTGGAATGGCCTAGTCAAAGCCCAGACCTCAATCCAATTGAGAATCTGTGGTATGACTTAAAGATTGCTGTACACCAGCGGAACCCATCCAACTTGAAAGAGCTGGAGCAGTTTTGCCTTGAAGAATGGGCAAAAATCCCAGTGGCTAGATGTGCCAAGCTTATAGAGACATACCCCAAGAGACTTGCAGCTGTAATTGCTGCAAAAGGTGGCTCTACAAAGTATTGACTTTGGGGGGGGTGAATAGTTATGCACGCTCAAGTTTTCTTTTTTTTTGTCTTATTTCTTGTTTGTTTCACAATAAAAAATATTTTGCATCTTCGAAGTGGTAGGCATGTTGTGTAAATCAAATGATACACCCCCAAAAAATCCATTTTAATTCCAGGTTGTAAGGCAACAAAATAGGAAAAATGCCAAGGGGGGTGAATACTTTCGCAAGCCACGGTAGCTAACATCGAACCTAGTTGGTTAGCTTTAGCTACCTGCAGGTTCATACTAGCTACAGCATTTCATGCATGGTGGCTACCTATGACAATCTGTTTGTCTCTATAGGTTGAGATTATGGTTAATTGTCTAAACAAAAGACTCCTCTTCACCAGATGATTACATGACCAATCAAGTTAGCCAAGTGTGTCTGGGGGTGATTATGCCCATCTATTGTATTTCATTAACATGTGTCCTGTAACACATCTAACATTATGAAGCAGCGCTACAGTCCTGTAACACCTCTAACATTATGACGCAGCGCTACAGTCCTGTAACACGTCTAACATCATGAGGCAGCGCTACAGTCCTGTAACACATCTAACATTATGACGCAGCGCTACAGTCCTGTAACACATCTAACATTATGACGCAGCGCTACAGTCCTGTAACACGTCTAACATTATGACGCAGCGCTACAGTCCTGTAACACGTCTAACATTATGACGCAGCGCTACAGTCCTGTAACACCTCTAACATTATGACGCAGCGCTACAGTCCTGTAACACGTCTAGCATTATGACGCAGCGCTACAGCCCTGTAACACGTCTAACATTATGACGCAGCGCTAGAGTCCTTTAACATGTCTTACATTATGACACAGCGCTACAGTCCTGTAACGTCTAATATTATGACGCAGCGTTACAGTCCTGTAACACGTCTAACATTATGACGCAGCGCTACAGTCCTGTAACACGTCTAACATCATGACGCAGCGCTACAGTCCTGTAACACGTCTAACATCATGACGCAGCGCTACAGTCCTGTAACACGTCTAACATTATGACGCAGCGCTACAGTCCTGTAACACGTCTAACATTATGACGCAGCGCTACAGTCCTGTAACACGTCTAACATTATGACGCAGCGCTACAGTCCTGTAACACGTCTAACATTATGACGTAGCGCTACAGTCCTGTAACACGTCTAACATTATGACGCAGCGCTACAGTCCTGTAACACGTCTAACATTATGACGCAGCGCTACAGCCCTGTAACACATCTAACATTATGACGCTAGCGCTACAGTCCTGTAACACGTCCTAACATTATGACGCTAGCGCTACAGTCCTGTAACACGTCTAACATCATGACGCAGCGCTACAGTCCTGTAACACGTCTAACATTATGACGCAGGGCTACAGTCCTGTAACACGTCTAACATTATGACGCAGCGCGACAGTCCTGTAACACGTCTAACATTATGACGCAGCGCTACAGTCCTGTAACACGTCTAACATTATGACGCAGCGCTACAGTCCTGTAACACGTCTAACATTATGACGCAGCGCTACAGTCCTGTAACACGTCTAGCATTATGACGCAGCGCTACAGCCCTGTAACACGTCTAACATTATGACGCAGCGCTAGAGTCCTTTAACATGTCTTACATTATGACATAGCGCTACAGTCCTGTAACGTCTAATATTATGACGCAGCGTTACAGTCCTGTAACACGTCTAACATTATGACGCAGCGCTACAGTCCTGTAACACGTCTAACATCATGACGCAGCGCTACAGTCCTGTAACACGTCTAACATTATGACGCAGCGCTACAGTCCTGTAACACGTCTAACATTATGACGCAGCGCTACAGTCCTGTAACACGTCTAACATTATGACGCAGCGCTACAGTCCTGTAACACGTCTAACATTATGACGCAGCGCTACAGTCCTGTAACACGTCTAACATTATGACGCAGCGCTACAGCCCTGTAACACATCTAACATTATGACGCAGCGCTACAGTCCTGTAACACGTCTAACATTATGACGCAGCGCTACAGTCCTGTAACACGTCTAAAAAATACATAAAAAGTGTCCCATCCACTTAGCCAGATGTGGCTGGAGGGTGGTTATAACATTTCCTTTTCATGACCCATCAATTTAGACAATTGTATCTGGGTATGCATCATCTAATAATTATAAAATATTTTCTATTTTTGATATTGCTATGGCAAGTAACTATTTCACTGTGCCATTTACACCTTCTGTATCCTGTGCATGTGACAAATAAACTTATTTGATATAGTGTGTGTTTACCAGAGACGGTAATGTGAAGAACAACATGACCTGCACCGAAGTCAGATTAGCATATAGGCCAAAGACTAGATAAAGTGTATTTTACTAAGAGTTTTTCTTTATTGTCGGCTACTGCTTTCACCACTTTTAGTCTTGAAATCTTTGGTTGTTTACTCACTCTGTTTAGCACATAGCCTCACATGTGAATCCTTAAAGAGATGGGTGGGGCTAAGATTTAAGAGGGTGTGAACGATGCTGAATAGGTGTAGACAAAGAAGAGCTCTCCAGTAGGTCTACCAAAACATTCAACAGCCATGGCCAGTATGAAAATGTATGCCCTCACTAACTGTAAGTCGCTCTGGATAAGAGCGTCTGCTAAATGACATAAATGTAATGTAATGTAACATTTTCTCAAAAGTGGGGTTACAGGTTTATCACCTTTCAAAGCAGAATTATTTTCCCATTGTTCCTCAACTGCAGTGTATGATATACCATTTTGTAGCTATGAGTCTCTACTTTTATCCAATGTAAAAAACACAATTTCAAATGTTGCTACATAAAAACAAATCGAGGCGGTCGGTCATATATGAACACTTGAGATAAAGGTTTAACGCTATGGGGCATATTTTTCAAATCTGTTTTGCATAGGCTTATTTAGTAGGCCTGTTTACTTTTTAAATTAGAATACATTTGAATAAACTTTTAATTTAATCTGAACACATTTTAAAGAGGTCTGATGACAAGGTGAAAACATTGATGTGGAGTGTATGAGACAGGGGAATGGCAGTGAAAGGTAGAAGACAGCCTGCAGCGGACTGCGACCATACTATTCTCACTGTCTTGTCTTCTTCAGTATTGCTCATGATCTCCCCACATTGAACAACCATACCTGCAAGCGGTTTGAATTTTCTGTGTTTGAATTGCAGTGATGGATGTTATTTATTAGCAGCACTGTGTGCTTCTTAACATAACTAAACTACAGAGGTAGTAGCTCCTGCCAGGATTATTGTAACCCAGCAGCCTCCACTATACTGTGTTCCAGGTGTTGTGGCAGTTGGCCCATGGCAGGCCAACAGTGAAGGATGAGAACAAGTAGAGGAAAGCCCAGGCCAGGATCACAATGTAGGTGGTACATCCATATATAATGATCACCTGGGTTGCGTAGCCCGTTCCTGATGAAGATAAGAAGAGAAACATAGCTACATGCACATAAAACCTAACATTACATAATTTAAAAAAATGAATGGGGCCCTATGTAACTACACAGAAATGTTAATGAATTAAGAGCACTCACGCATTGTTTGTTTCACAGGATTCATATAGAAATGAATAGATGTGTCTCAGCACTGATAAGGAACAAACACCCTTAGGTCTTATAAGGTGAGGTGCTGACTAATGGAAAAGTCTAAACTTTGAAGAAGAACTGAAAGTCTCACTCTAGTCTTCATTGCAGAGTGATTTATTTGACTTCACCAACATTTCAACTATACGTTCTGATGAAGCTAGCATAATCCTTAGCAAGACCATGCTACCCAACATCTACATGAAAACATTTGACAGATAAGACATGTGGGAAGCGGATAATAAAGGTTCATTCTGCGAGAGTTTGTCACAATAACAATGTACCTGTGCTGCAGAAAAGGCATTTGAAAAGTAACTTTTTAGTGCACAGAACTCACCGCAGAGATCCTATTAAATTACTATAGTAATTTAATGATCCTCACCCTCAAACAGCGGGCAGATCTTCCTCCAGCAGGTGATGCCCCCCAGGCTGGTGAACTGACCCAGAGCCATCTCCAGGATGAACAGAGGGATGCCACAGGTCACCAGGTACAGGATGTGTGGAATGAAGAAGGCACCTGCAGAACAGGCAGGAGTCACACATATTAGGCCTCTGTTCACTTTAACCATTAGTTGACAGCACATAAATAAAAGGGTTAGGTTTTTGGTTAGAGTGCACCTACTGTACATGCAGGCAGGGCCGTAGCTACCATTGAGGACACGGAGGTCATGACCGAAGGTTTTACATATACAGTGCTATGAAAAAGTATTTGCCCCCTTTCTAATTGTCTCTACTTTTGCATATTTGTGATACTGAATGTTATCAGATTGTCACGTTCGTTTAAGGACGGGTCAGACCAAGGCGCAGCGTGAAATGCGTACATGTTTATTTAACCGATAAACATACAACAAAACAACAAACCAAACCAAACGTGAAGTCCTAAGGCTGAACACAAAACAAGCCTACACACGGAACAAGATCCCACAACTAATGTATGCCAACGGGCTGCCTAAGTATGATCCCCAATCAGAGACAACGAGCGACAGCTGTCTCTGATTGGGAATCACACCCGGCCAAACATAGACATACAACACCTAGAATATAAACATAGAAAACACAACATAGAACACCACACCCTGACTCAACATACCAGAGTCCCATAAGTCAGGGTGTGACAGTACCCCCCCTCCCCCAAAGGTGCGGACTCGGACCGCACAACCTTTACATAACAGGGTAGGGACCGGGCGTGACGACCACATACTCGCCGCCTCCCTTTTGCGCCCCTGGTCTGGTCTGGACCTCGGCGCGCTGCTTCCCCTCTCCTTCCTCCCACGATACTCCAAGCCCTGTCTGGACCCTGGTGTGGGAGACCCCGAACCTGGAGAGGGGCTGACGTCTGGGTCTGGACTGGAGCCGCTGACCGGAGCTGGACTGGGCACCGGTGGAGCGGACTACTCTGGCTCCGGAGTGGAGCCGCTGACCGGAGCTGGACTGTGCACCGGTGGAGCGGACTGCTCTGGCTCCGGAGTGGAGCAGCTGACCGGAGCTGGACTGGACCCCGGCGGAACGGACTGCTCTGGCTCCGGAGTGGAGCAGCTGACCGGAGCTGGATCAGGCACCGGTGGAGCGGACTGCTCTGGCTCCGGAGTGGAGCAGCTTACCGGTGCCGGACCAGGCACCGGTGGAACGGGCACGGCCCGTGCCGGACTGGACACACGCACCACTGGTCTGGTGCGAGGAGCAGGCACGGGCCGGACCGGACTAGGAACACGCACCACTGGCTTGGTGCGAGAAGCAGGAACGGGCCAGGCCGGACTGGCGACACGCACCACTGGCTTGGTGCGAGGAGCAGGAACAGGCTGGGCCGGACTGGCGACACGCACCACTGGCTTGGTGCGAGGAGCAGGAACGGGCCGGGCCGGACTGGGAACACGCACCACTGGCTTGGTGCGAGGAGCAGGAACGGGCCGGACTGGCGACACGCACCACTGGCTTGGTGCGAGGAGCAGGAACAGGTCGGGCCGAACTGGGAACACGCACCACTGGCTTGGTGCGAGGAGCAGGAACAGGCCGGGCCGGACTGGTGACACGCACCACTGGCTTGGTGCGAGGAACAGGAACAGGCCGGGCCGGACTGGGAACACGCACCACTGGCTTGGTGCGAGGAGCAGGAACGGGCCGGGCCGGACTGGGAACACGCACCACTGGCTTAGTGCGAGGAGCAGGAACGGGCCGGGTCGGACTGGCGACACGCACCACTGGCTTGGTGCGAGGACCAGGGCGTATCTCCGTATACCTGGGTTCCTTTATTAACCCCCACTCCTTATGCTGCCTAACCAACTCCTCTCTCCATGCCTCTACTTCCTCCTTTTCCCTACGAGCCTCCTGCAGTGCCTCCTCTTGAATGGATCTCTCCCGCTCTTTCTAGCTATCAGCCCCCGTAATATGGTGTCTCCTACTGTTACCCTGCAGATCCGATCCTTCTCTCTCTCTCGGCACTCCTCCGGGAGCCCCCACGAGTTAGGGAACAGAAACTCATCGTCGTCATCATCCTCCGACTCCTCAGTATAATACTGTTCCCACTCTTCTTCCCATGGTCGTAGGGACTCAATCTGGAAACCCACCGGGTGCAGTGGTCGGGGCTCTTCTCTCTCGCTCCCCGACCACCCCTTTAGCCCCCCAAAAAAATGTTATTGGGGCTGCTTCTCGGGCTTCCTCCTCGGCCAGCTTCTGTGTTGCTGTTGCTCCTCTCCTGCCTGGGCTTCCTTCTTCGCCCAGGGTCCTTTTCCCACAAATATCTCCTCCCAAGACCAAATCTTCCCCACCTGTGTCCAGGGTGTTCGGTCCTCCTGGGCACGCTGATTGGTCCGTGTTTGGTGGAATCTTCTGTCACGTTCGTTTAAGGACGGGTCAGACCAAGGCGCAGCGTGATATGATCATTGTCTTGCTGTATGACCCAGCTGTGCTTCAGCTTCAGCTCACAGACGGATGGTCTGACATTCTCCTGTAGAATTCTCTGATACAGAGCAGAATTCATGGTTCCTTCTATTATGGCAAATCGTCCAGGTCCTGAAGCAGCAAAGCATCCCCAAACCATCACACCACCACCATGCTTGACCTTTGGTATGATGTTCTTACTGTGGAATGCAGTGTTTGGTTTTCGCCAGGCATAATGGGACCCATCTCTTCCAAAAAGTTGACTCAAGTTTGCCAAAAAGCACCTGGATGATCATCAAGACTCTTGGAAGAACGTTCTATGGACAGATTATTCAAAAGTATAACTTCTTGGACGACATGGTTCCAGTAATGCCTGGCGAAAACCAAACTCTGCATTCCACAGTAAGAACATCATACCAAAGGTCAAGCATGGTGGTGGTGGTGTGATGGTTTGGGGATGCTTTGCTGCCTCAGGACCTGGACGACTTGCCTTAATAGAAGGAACCATGAATTATGCTCTGTATCAGAGAATTCTACAGGAGAATATCAGACCATCCGTCTGTGAGCTGAAGCTGAAGTGCAGCTGGGTCATGCAGCAAGACAATGATCCAAAACACACAATCAAGTCTACATGAAAATAGCTAAAAAGCAACAAATTTGAAGTTTTGGAATGACCTAGTCAAAGTCCAGACCTAATCCCAATTGAGACGTTGTGGCAGGACTTGAAACGAGCAGTTCATGTTTGAAAACCCACACGCCACTGAGTTAAAGTAGTTCTGCATGGAAGAGTGGGCCAAAATTCCTTCACAGCGACGTAAGAGACTGATCAACAACTACAGGAAGCATTTGGTTGGAGTCATTGCAGATAAAGGTGGCACAACCAGTTATTGAGTGTAAGGGGGCAATTACTTTTTCACACAGGGGAATTGGGTGTTGCATAACTTTGTTTATGAAATAAATATGTAATTGTTGTGTTATTTGTTCACTTATGTTCCCTTTATCTAATATTAGGTTTGGTTGAAGATCTGATAACATTCAGTATCACAAATATGCAAAAGTAGAGAAAATTAGAAAGGGGGCAAATACTTTTTCATAGCACTGTATATAATTTTTAAATACAATTAGAAACTATAAAGAAAATCAATTACGGGTTTGGTTTTTTAAGAGACATGTTCTTTGAGTCGACCCATTGAGTTCAAATTTAGCTTTGATTAACCTTCATATCTTATGATAGGATATGATCCAATTTTGAGCTTGATTTAGTAATTATATTCCCATTGCGTATACCAGATGACTCCTCAGCCAGGCTTTCCATCCATCAGTAACGAAAGGCTCACGCCACTGATACACTCAACTATCTCTGTCTGAAACCAAACCAGTATATTTATTAGTTGTAAATACACACCGAAAAACGACATTTTCAAAGGAACCAGCACAATGACCATGTGGTCATCTGACGTCACACAGTTTTCAGGGGATCCAACTAAACTATCAGAAAACAAAGGTACCAAATTGTACTTAAAGTGGTACAAACACTTGTCACTGTAGTGGTACCCTGTAAGGTAGGTCCATTGTACCATAAGTTATAGGTACATAATTGTACCCTTGCAGTTTGTACCTTAAAAGAGCCAAAAAGGTACAAATTTGCCTTTTTAGGGTACCACCACAGTGACAAAGCCGTTAGTACCTTTTAAGTGGCAAAAATGTACCTCTTCTCTATACCATGTCCCTCATGTGTACACGCCTCTCTGCCATCCCACTTCTGACACCAATGTAGCAAATTCGGGGGGTACCCCAGACTGGGACTCGAACGTGGGTCCAGCAACACCTTCACAATTACGCCAAGAGGTCTGTACCTCTTGTAAGGTCGCTCAGTGTTCGGTTAAGGTCGCTACAATATTAATGGCATGCTTTTATATAAGCCTTTATAAAGACTTCAGAACTGGCAGCGGACATGCTCAAGCTTTAATTAACATAACCATAGACCACTGAAACCCAGGATAGTCGATGTCCACACCCACATGGACATTTAATTAGCATAATAAAAAAATCCCTATCAAGTGAAAGATATCTGTTTTTTTGCATGGGCTGCGTCTCAATCCACCACATCCGCCGATGTCGGCCTTCCACATCTGCAGTGGAAGTTGGCAGAGCTACAGCTGTGTTTGTCAAACCAGGAGACAACAAACTAATATGACCCCACTATGGAAAGATGAGACTGCCATGATGGTGTTCTCCATCTTGCTGTACGACCCCCACCATTTGAAGTCGGTACCACCGATGTGCCAACTTCTGTCTGTAGAATCCAAACGATTTGGGCTACAAACAAATAAATAAAAAGCAGAGACTCTCACGAACACGTACATGTCAGTTGTTTTGCTCTACGACGCCCACAAACCTCATAAGATTCGTCTGAAGGTAACCCGGCACCAGGCCAAAAAAAGAATGAAAGTGAATAGGGCATTTCCACGTCAAAAGGTATACGGATCATTCCATGGTAAACAAATAATCATCTTTACCCTAACCATACCCTTATTTTCTGAGAGTGTAAAGTATTTGGATACAGCTTTGTTTCTTTGTTTTCTTATCTTCTTTGTTTCTTCAAAGACCTCTAGATCAGCTAAACAACAAACCAAACCAATCCTTTTGGTTCCTCTTTTTGCCTGACCTCACCTTTGACCAGGGGTAAAATCATCCATTAATTAATAAACAAGAGAGAGAGAACTGGGATAAAAGTGTGACATGCATCACCTAACTGCCACCGCCCCCGTCCTCCCGAGGCACACCAACCTTTGGTTGAATGGTTCATTTTACCCTGTAGGCACCTGCAACTTACCACAGGTGAGCTAAATAACAAAGTAAACGAGAATCTCCTGCCTCCAACCGAATATATGTGAATTTGGAATAATGTAGTTCAGGCCATTTTCTGACTTTGAAGTAAAACATCTCAATTTCAGTTTAGATCTTTCTTTGTCCTTTGCAGTCGTAAATCAAACAAATACAACTTATTTTAGAAGAAATAGTGAATTGTGCAAGGGTTCCCATATATTTGAGCGCAACTGTACCTATTTCTTATTTTTACTAAACCGACCCATAAATATATTTTGGAAGTTCAAAATAATATTTTGGAAGTTATAAAGAACCTTTACAGGGACTGAACCGAAAAAAGAGATCAAACTCACCCAGTCTAAAGAAAATACTTTCAAAGGTTTACAAATGTATGCACATATTTGACCAACAAGCAAAAAGGAGAATGTTGATTCACCCCCACCGTTCTTGTAACAAAGATATGGAAACCTTCATATATTTCTAAAGTCCAACATTAGCACCAGCCACAGTTAGAATAAACTCAATTTTGTTATCCCACTGGCGCGCTCCTTGACCATCTGTGTTATGATTTAACTGGATAGAACCCAAATGCAGACAAGTACACCAAGCCAGAGAAGTTTTAACAGGTTTATTATAATGTTCAATAGTCCAGGTTTCCAATAAATGGGGAAGAGCAAGTCCAGGTTACAGGGAGGGTACAGATCCAGGTCAGGGCAGGTGTGGTACCGTAATGTCCTAGTGTCCGTGGTGAGTCCAAAGGAGAGGCCCGATAGTGGAGAGCAGGATGGTGGTGGCAGGAGTGAAGCGGAGGCAGGAGTCAGGTTCCAAATATCTGTGGCACAGGAGAAAAGTAAATAAACAGTCCAAAAAACACAAGAGCGAAAACAGACAGGTTGAGTCGGCAGCGAGACTAACATGGTTGTCTTGACTATGATCTGACGATGAGTGGAAAGTTTGACCGGGTCTTAAAGGCTGAGGTGATTATGGTGAATGAGCTGCAGCTGGAACCCTGACTCCCGCACACCAGACTTCACTCCTGCAATCAAGGACAGACAGAGGGGAGGGGGAGAGCAGAGAGAGAGCTACCTAGCAGCAGTAGGCCTAACAGTACCCCCTCTACGGACGCCACCTGGCGGCCGACAGGGTTTACCAGGATGTAACCTATGAAACTCACGAACCAGAGCAGGATCCACAATGAAGCTCCTGGGCACCCAGGAACGTTCCTCAGGACCATAACCCTCCCAATCCACCAGGTACTGGAAACCCCGACCCCGGCGGCGAACATCCAGAAGTCGCCGGACAGTGTAGACCGGACCCCCACCCACGATCTTGGGCGGAGGAGGGGGACGAGAGGGCGGGCACAAAGGGCTAACCGACACAGGCTTAATCTGGGAAACATGAAAGGTGGAATGAACCCGTAGGGAGGCAGGAAGCTGTAGCTTAACCGCGCAGGGGTTAACAATAGACAGTATCTTGAACGGTCCTATAAAACGAGGCGCCATCTTCTTCGACTCCACCTTCAATGGAAGGTCCCGTGACTTCAGCCATACCTCTTGACCAGGAGAGTAACCGGGAGCCTGGGACCGGTGACGGTTGGCTTGCCTCTGCATGTACGCCGAAGCTCGGGACAGAGCTACCCTGGCCTTCCTCCAGACCTTGCAGCAGCGGCGCATGTGGGACTGCACCGAGGGTACCGCAAGTTCCCTCTCTTGGGAAGGGAACAGGGGAGGTTGATAACCCAGAGCACACAGAAAAGGAGACAAACCAGAGGAAGCGTTAGTCAAGGTGTTATGAGCATATTCCACCCAGGGGAGCATGGAGCTCCATGACCCAGGGTTAGACCCAGTGACACAGCGAAGTGCGGTCTCCATCTCCTGGTTCGCTCTCTCGGCTTGCCCGTTGGTCTGGGGGTGATATCCAGAGGACAGGCTGGATGTAATGCCCAAAGCTTTACAGAAAGCTTTCCACACCTGGGAGACAAACTGGGGACCCCTGTCAGAGACAATATCCGTGGGTAGACCATGAGAGCGGAACACATGTTCAACCAAAATATCAGCCGTCTCTCTGGCAGTGGGCAGTTTAAAAAAAATGAGCGAACTTAGAAAAACGATCAATCACCGTAAGAATGACAGTCTTACCAGATGAGGGGGGAAGTCCAGTGACAAAATCCATAGCGATATGCAACCAGGGCCGGCTGGGTATAGGTAGAGGTCGTAGATGACCAGCGCTGGCCTGGGTGGAGTTTTTACTTCGTGCACATACCGCATAGCAGCAATGAAGGCTCGAGTGTCCGCCTCCATCGTGGCCCACCAGAACTTCCGTCGCACAAAGTCAAGGGTCCGCGAAACTCCAGGGTGACAGGTAAGGGGAGACGAGTGAGCCCACTGAAGTACCTGGGAGCGAGCAGACTCAGGGACAAACATCCGGTTAGGAGGACCCCTCCCAGGGTCAGCTTGATGATGTTGAGCCTGTCTAACAATCCCCTCGATGTCACATGTGATGACTGCAATACTGCAGGTAGGAGGCAAAATGGGTTCAGGGTTACTACCAGTATCAACAGCCGAATGAACACGAGACAGGGCGTCAGGCTTGACGTTGCGTGACCCAGGACGGTAAGACAGAGAAAAATTGAATCTCCCAAAAAATAGTGCCCACCTGGCTTGACGGGGGTTGAGCTGCTTCGCTGACTGGAGGTAAGCCAGATTCTTATGATCCGTCCAAACGATGAAGGGTTGTTCCGCCCCTCCAACCAATGTCGCCACTCCTCGAGAGCCAGCTTAACGGCCGAGCAGTTCACGATTTCCAACATCATAATTCCTCTCTGCCTGAGAAAGTTTCCTTGAGAGAAAAGCACAGGGATGCAGTTTGTTATCTTCAGGAGAACGTTGTGACAACACTGCACCTACCCCAGTGTCGGATGCATCCACCTCCACGACAAACTGGCGGTCGGGGTCCGGCTGCATCAGAATGGGAGCCGAGGCGAAGCGATGTTTCAGTTCTTCGAACGCTGATTCGGCCCCCTTCATTCCAAGCGTAACGGTCGTGAGATGGAGGTGAGAGCGGTGAGTGGCGCCGCAATGCGGCTGTAGTCCTTGATGAACCTCCTATAGAAGTTCGCAAACCCCAGGAATCGTTGAAGTTGTTTGCGGGTAGAGGGAGCTGGCCAGTCCGTGACAGCAGAGATCTTAGCTGGGTCCATCCGCAGCTCCCCTGAGCTATGATGTAACCCAAAAAGAGGTCTCAGACACATGAAATTCACATTTCTCCATCTTCACAAACAGTTTGTTCTCCAACAACCTTTGCAACACCTGGCGCACATGCAGTTCATGTTCCTGGGAGGACTCTGAGAAAATCAAGATATCATCCAGATAGACAAAAACAAACCGATTCAACATGTCCCGAAGGACATCATTGACTAGTGCCTGAAAAACAGCAGGGGCATTAGACAACCCAAAAGGCATAACCCGATACTCAAAATGTCCCAAGGGTGTGTTGAAGGCAGTCTTCCATTCATCACCCTTACGAATGCGCACCAGGTGATACGCATTTCGTAGATCCAGTTTCGTAAAGATGGTAGCACCATGAAGGAGGGGAAAAGCAGAATTAATCAAAGGCAGAGAATACTTGTTCTTAATGGTGATGTTGTTAAGTCCACGGTAATCAATACAGGGTCTGAGGGTCTTATCCTTCTTAGCAACAAAAAAGAATCCCGCTCCTACAGGTGATGAGGAAGGACGCATAATACCTGCCGCCAAGGAGTCCCGAATGTAGTTCTCCATAGCCTCCGTCTCCGGCCGGGAGAGATTGTACAGGCGACTGCTGGGGAGCGGGCTCCTGGCTGGAGGTCAATGGCGCAGTCGTAAGGCCGGTGAGGAGGAAGAGAAGTAGCTCTGTGTTTGCAGAAAACGGATGCCAGGTCATGATACACGTCAGGAACAGCAGAAAGATCCATGGACTCCAGTGGAGGTTGAGGCACAGTACTGGCAGGAGTCTGAGCAGAACACAAACAATTCACATGACAAAATGTGCTCCATGAAACAATGCTACCTGTCACCCAATCAATGTGTGGATTGTGTTTTATGAGCCAGGGGATACCAAGGACCAGGGGAGTCTGTGGGCAGTCGATAATATGGAATTGAATGTTCTCCTGATGATTTCCCGACACTCTAAGACAAACAGGAACAGTCTGATGGGTAATGCGGGTCAACAATTGTCCATTTAGACCCTTAGCCTGCAGCGGACAGTCCATAGGAACAGTCTCCAAATCCATTTGTTGAGCCCACTCTCTATCCAAAAAGCTTTGTCGGCACCAGAGTCAATCAGCGCACTAACAGAGAAATTCTGGGACTGCCACTGGAGGGATGCCTGGAGCAGAATGCGGGAGAAGAGGAAGAATCCGCTGCTCGGCTCACCAAAACTTCTCCCATAAATGATGAGCCGGCCCCTTTTCCCGGACGAACTGGGCAGGAAGGAACGAAAATGACCAGCTTCTCCACAATACAGGCAGACCCGAGCCTGAATACGACGTGCACGCTCCTCTGAGGACAACCGTGCACGACCCACCTCCATGGCTTCGGGTTCAGTGCTCCTCGTATCGACTCGGGGAAGACACGGCTCTCTCCGTAGGGGACGATGCAGGGGAGGAGTTTGTTGATGACAGACAGGTTGCTTGGAACTAACACTCCCTCCCGGCGGCGCTCCCGAATCCGATTATCCAACCTGATAGTGAGTGAAATAAGATTATCCAGCGTAGGCGATTCATCATATGACACCAATTCATCTTTTAAAGTCTCAGACAAAGCATTGATGAACACTCCTTGTAATGCCTCGTCATTCCAACCACTCACTGCTGCTAAAGTCCGAAACTCCACTGCCATCTCCGCCACACTACGAGCCCCCTGCCGAAGAGAAAACAACCGTTTCGCAGCCTCCTTGCCTCGTACGGGGTGGTCAAAAACCTTCCTCATCTCCGTGGTGAAGGCCACGTAAGCGTTGCAAATGTCCGACTGACTCTCCCAGACCGCGGATCCCCAGGCACGAGCGGAACCGCTTAGTAGAGTTGATAAGGTAGGCACACGGGCTCTTTCTGAGGCGTAGGTGAGGGGCTGTTGTTCAAACACTAACGAGCATTGAGTCAAAAAAATCGCCACAGGTTCCCATGTTCCCGTCATAGCGCTCTGGAGCAGGAACAAAAGGCTCTCTGATCTGGGCTGAAGGGGTAGTAAGGACAGACACTTGATTGGTGAGTAATTGAACCTGATTAAGCAGCACCTGACTGTCCTCAGCAATCGTCTTAAACAGGGTATCATGTTGGCCAAGTAGAATGCCCTGATTGGCTATGGCAGTCCAAATTTGAGTGCACTCTGGGGTGGTATCCGAGCTACTGTCTGCTGGGTTCATGTTGGTCAGATCATACTGTTATGATTTAACTGGATAGAACCCAAATGCAGACAAGTACACCAAGCCAGAGAAGTTTTAACAGGTTTATTATAATGTTCAATAGTCCAGGTTTCCAATAAATGGGGAAGAGCAAGTCCAGGTTACAGGGGAGGGTACAGATCCAGGTCAGGGCAGGTGTGGTACCGTAATGTCCTAGTGTCCGTGGTGAGTCCAAAGGAGAGGCCCGATAGTGGAGAGCAGGATGGTGGTGGCAGGAGTGAAGCGGAGGCAGGAGTCAGGGTTCCAAATATCTGTGGCACAGGAGAAAAAGTAAATAAACAGTCCAAAAACACAAGAGCGAAAACAGACAGGTTGAGTCGGCAGCGAGACTAACATGGTTGTCTTGACTATGATCTGACGATGAGTGGAAAGTTTGACCGGGTCTTAAAGGCTGAGGTGATTATGGTGAATGAGCTGCAGCTGGAACCCTGACTCCCGCACACCAGACTTCACTCCTGCAATCAAGGACAGACAGAGGGGAGGGGGAGAGCAGAGAGAGAGCTACCTAGCAGCAGTAGGCCTAACAATCTGTTGGGCATCCTGCGGTGGCCCTGGTAAAACCTAATGCCTGCCTGTAGAGAGAGGAGCTGCCATACTGCATGTGAGAGAGAGAGGGTCCGGACCCAAGAGCTGGTGGTGGAGTCTGTTGAGTTCCTGCTTGGAGATCAGTGGTTGTCTGCTGCTGCTGCTGAAGCTTTTATGAATAACATCATTGTCAAGATGGGGTGGTGGTAGCCTTGAGGTTAGAGAGGCGGGATGCCTGTGGAGCAATCAGCAGGGAGTGATCTGACAACTGGAGGGTTACCTGCTTCAATATCCCGTATTGTATAATACTGTGGTGCCCTTGAGCAAGGCACATTAGCATAAACAAAAACACAACAAAGGCTTCTCACCAGTGAAAACACTGTGAAAACAACAGGCTGGTCACCAGAAGGGACCATTTCTCTAGAATTTGTTGGATGTTGGTAACACCGCTGTGGGGTAGTAAGCCTCATATTGAGAAGAGGGTGCTTACAGTAATACTGTTTATGACTTTGGTGATTGGAGTCTTTGACAATTTTTTGGGCTTTCCTCTGACATCGCCTAGTGTATAGGTCCTGGATGGCAGGAAGCTTGGCCCCAGTGATGTACTGGGCCGTACGCACTACCCTCTGCCGAGCAGTTGTCATATCAGGTGGTGATGCAACCAGTTAGGATGCTCTCGATGGTGCAACTGTATAACTTTTTGAGGATCTGGGGACCCATGCCAAATCTTTTCAGTCTCCTGAGGGGGAAAGGTGTTGTCATGCCCTCTTCACGACTGTGTTGGTGTGTTTGGACCATGATAGTTTGTTGATGATGTGGACACCAAGAAACTTGAAACTCTCGACCCGCTCCACTCCGCCTATTCGGCCCGCCTTTCCCTGTAGTCCACGATCAGCTCCTTTGTATGGTTCACATTGAGGGAGAGGTTGTTGTCCTGGCAGCACACTGCCAGGTCTCTGACCTCCTCCTTATAGGCTGTCTCATTGTTGTCGGTGATCAGGCCTACCACTGTTGTCTTGTCAGCAAACTTTATGATGGTGTTGGAGTCGTGTTTGGCCACACAGTCGTAGGTGAACAGGGAGTACAGGAGGGTACTAAGCACGCACCCCTGAGGGGCCCCAGTGTTGAGGATCAGCGTGGCAGACGTGTTGTTGCCTACCCTTACCACATGGGGGCGGCCCGTCAGGAAGTCCAGGATCCAGTTGCAGAGGGAGGTGTTTAGTCCCAGGGTCCTTAGCTTTGTGATGAGCTTTGTGGGCACAATGGTGTTGAACGCTGAGCTGTAGTCAATGAACAGCATTCTCACATAAATGTTCCTTTTGTCCAGGTGGGAAAGAGCAGTGTGGAGTGTGATTGAGATTGCGTCATCTGTGGATCTGTTGGGGCGGTATGCGAATTGGAGTGGGTCTAGGTTATCCGGTATGATGCTGTTGATGTGAGCAATGACCAGCCTTTCAAAGCACTTCATGGCTACCGACGTAACTGCTACGGGGCGGTAATCATTTAGGCAGGTTACCTTCGCTTCCTTGGGCACAGGGACTATGGGGGTCTGCTTGAAACATGTAGGTATTACAGACTCGGTCAGGGAGAGGTTGACAATGTCAGTGAAGACACTTGCCAGTTGGTCCGCGCATGCTTTGAGTACACGTCCTGGTAATCCGTCTGGCCCTGCGGCTTTGTGAATGTTGACCTGTTTAAAGGTCTTGCTCACATCGGCTACCGAGAGCGTTATCACACAGTCGTCCAGAACAACTGGTGCTCTCATGCATGCTTCGGTGTTGCTTGCCTCGAAGAGTCCTTCTGGAAATCAGACTTTTAAAATCTAGACTAGGGCAAGTCTGAGACTATTTTAAACCATGTCTGAGAAATGCCATTTCAGTTAGTCCAGTTTAACAGTGCAATTTTGTCTAGGATTAAGCTTAATCTGTGTCTGCGAAACCACCCCTCAGTGTTGATTTAACACTCGAGAATTTGCTTTGCAAGGATGAACCACAATGTTTCATGCATGTCACCTGTCCTTTTAATGGAAAACTTCTAGGAGTGCTGGTCTAAGATCAGGTCCCCACTGTCAATGTAATTTATTTATTTTGATCTAAAAGGCAAAACTGATCGTAAATCAGCACTCCTACTATGAGACACTTGATACATATGGACCCTGGTCTTTGACAGACTAAGAGCAAGTGCATGTGAAAACTCCACATGGTCCCATAAGGTTTCACAAGGATCCATTTTCACTCACAAGTGATGTTGCAACATCATTCATCCAAAATGACTCAAACACGTCTTATAAATACTTTAATATATACTATAGTAATTCCTCTCTAAGGATAAATCGTAACTCAAAACAGGAATTGAACAGACGCTTGAGGCAAATAACTAACTCTTGAAGAGACACATTACTTAATTGACATGCATTTGTTATCACCAAAGAATCTGAGGACTTACCATAAATCGAACCAATAGCTATCAATTGGCCAATGCACACATAATGATCAAGAAGTTGGAGAAAATACAACCTTTTCTGCGACAGAGAACAGACATTACCATACAGTGTGAAACAATGAATAATACTTCGGAAAGTATTCAGACCCCATGACTTTTTCCACATTTTCTTACATTACAGCCTTATTCTAAAATGGATAAAAAAAACATTTTCGTTATCAATCTACACACAATACCCTATAATGACAAAGCGAAAACAGGTTTTTAGAAATGTTTGCACATTTATAAAACATTAAAAACAGAAACACCTTATTCACATAAGTATTCAGACCCTTCGCTATGAGACTCGAAATTCAGCTCAGGTGCATCCTGTTTCCATTGATAAACCATGTGATGTTTCTACAACTTGATTGGAGTCCACCAGTGGTAAATTCAATTGATTGGAAATGATTTGGAAAGGCACACACCTGTCTATATAAGGTCCCACAGTTGACAGTGCATGTCAAAGCAAAAACCAAGCCATGAGGTCGAAGGAATTGTCCGTCATTCTTAAATGGAAGAAGTTTGGAACCACCAAGAATCTTCCTAGAGCTGGTGCCCGGCCAAGCTGAGCAATCGGGGGAGAAGGGCCTTGGTCAGGAAGGTGACCAAGAACCCGATGGTCACTCTGACAGAGCTCCAGAGTTCCTCTGTGGAGATGGGAGAACCTTCCAGAAGGACAACCATATCTGCAGCACTCTACCAATCAGGCCTTTATGGTAGGGTGGCCAGACGGAAGCCACTCCTCAGTAAAAAGCACATGACAGCCTGCTTGGAGTTTGCCAAAAGACACCTAAAGGACTCTCAGACCATGATAAATAAGATTCTCTGGTCTGATGAAACCAAGATTGAACTCTTTGGCCTGAATGCCAAGGTTCACGTCGGGAGGAAATGTGGCACCATCCCTACGGTGAAGCATGGTGGTGGCAGCATCATGCTGTGGGGATGTTTTTCAGTGGCAGGCACTGGGAGACTAAATGTCTAAAAACCAGTTTTTGCTTTGTCATTATGAGGTATTGTGTGTAGATTGATGAGGTTAAAAAACAATTTAAACAATTTTTGAATAAGAATGTAACGTACAGTGGGGAAAAAAAGTATTTAGTCAGCCACCAATTGTGCAAGTTCTCCCACTTAAAAAGATGAGAGAGGCCTGTAATTTTCATCATAGGTACACGTCAACTATGACAGACAAAATGAGAAAATAAATCCAGAAAATCACATTGTAGGATTTTTTATGAATTTATTTGCAAATTATGGTGGAAAATAAGTATTTGGTCAATAACAAAAGTTTCTCAATACTTTGTTATATACCCTTTGTTGGCAATGACACAGGTCAAACGTTTTCTGTAAGTCTTCACAAGGTTTTCACACACTGTTGCTGGTATTTTGGCCCATTCCTCCATGCAGATCTCCTCTAGAGCAGTGATGTTTTGGGGCTGTCGCTGGGCAACACGGACTTTCAACTCCCTCCAAAGATTTTCTATGGGGTTGAGATCTGGAGACTGGCTAGGCCACTCCAGGACCTTGAAATGCTTCTTACGAAGCCACTCCTTCGTTGCCCGGGCGGTGTGTTTGGGATCATTGTCATGCTGAAAGACCCAGCCACGTTTCATCTTCAATGCCCTTGCTGATGGAAGGAGGTTTTCACTCAAAATCTCACGATACATGGCCCCATTCATTCTTTCCTTTACACAGATCAGTCGTCCTGGTCCCTTTGCAGAAAAACAGCCCCAAAGCATGATGTTTCCACCCCCATGCTTCACTGTAGGTATGGTGTTCTTTGGATGCAACTCAGCATTATTTGTCCTCCAAACACGACGAGTTGAGTTTTTACCAAAAAGTTATATTTTGGTTTCATCTGACCATATGACATTCTCCCAATCCTCTTCTGGATCATCCAAATGCACTCTAGCAAACTTCAGACGGGCCTGGACATGTACTGGCTTAAGTAGGGGGACACGTCTGGCACTGCAGGATTTGAGTCCCTGGCGGCGTAGTGTGTTACTGATGGTAGGCTTTGTTACTTTGGTCCCAGCTCTCTGCAGGTCATTCACTAGGTCCCCCGTGTGGTTCTGGGATTTTTGCTCACCGTTCTTGTGATCATTTTGACCCCACGGGGTGAGATCTTGCGTGGAGCCCCAGATCGAGGGAGATTATCAGTGGTCTTGTATGTCTTCCATTTCCTAATAATTGCTCCCACAGTTGACTTCTTCAAACCAAGCTGCTTACCTATTGCAGATTCAGTCTTCCCAGCCTGGTGCAGGTCTACAATTTTGTTTCTGGTGTCCTTTGTCAGCTCTTTGGTCTTGGCCATAGTGGAGTTTGGAGTGTAACTGTTTGAGGTTGTGGACAGGTGTCTTTTATACTGATAACAAGTTCAAACAGGTGCCATTAATACAGGTAACGAGTGGAGGACAGAGGAGCCTCTTAAAGAAGAAGTTACAGGTCTGTGAGAGCCAGAAATCTTGCTTGTTTGTAGGTGACCAAATACTTATTTTCCACCATAATTTGCAAATAAATTCATAATAAATCCTACAATGTGATTTTCTGGAATTCTTTTTCTCAATTTGTCTGTCATAGTTGACGTGTACCTATGATGAAAATTACAGGCCTCTCTCATCTTTTTAAGTGGGAGAACTTGCACAATTGGTGGCTGACTAAATACTTTTTTTCCCCACTGTAACAAAATGTGGAAAAAGTCAAGGGGTCTGAATACATTCCGAATGCACTGTATATGCTAATACACTGGTAACTTATGATCAACTATATGCAAATACACTGGTAACTTATGATTTAAAAAATGTTTTATGAAATGTTTAAGTGGGTAGACAAGTGCGTATATAGTGTGTTCCCCCCAGGCATCCTAGACCCAGACACTGTCTGTAAGGTAATCTGCTATGCTGGGAAGATGACTGATAGGGTTGTGCAATCACAGGAAGCCATATGAAATCTAATACCCTCTTCACCAGCTAAAGTGTCTCTAGAAAGACATGCCTTATCTGAAAGAGAGCAGGGGTCAGCCCAGAAACAAAAAATACATTAAGGGCAGACACAGCTTGATATACACTGCTTAAAAAAAATAAAGGGAACACTTAAACAACACAATGTAACTCCAAGTCAATCACACTTCTGTGAAATCAAACTGTCCACTTAGGAAGCAACACTGATTGACAATACATTTCACATACTGTTGTGCAAATGGAATAGACAACAGGTGGACATTATAGGCAATTAGCAAGACACCCCCAATAAAGAAGTGGTTCTGCAGGTGGTGACCTCAGACCACTTCTCAGTTCCTATGCTTCCTGGCTGATGTTTTGGTCACTTTTGAATGCTGGCGGTGCTTTCAATCTAGTGGTAGCATGAGACGGAGTCTACAACCCACACAAGTGGCTCAGGTAGTGCAGCTCATCCAGGATGGCACATCAATGCGAGCTGTGGCAAGAAGGTTTGGCCGGCCGCGACCGGGAGACCCATGGGGCGGCGCACAATTGGCCCAGCGTCGTCCAGGGTAGGGGAGGGAATGGCCGGCAGGGGATGTAGCTCAGTTGGTAGAGCATGGCGTTTGCAACGCCAGGGTTGTGGGTTCGATAAAATAATGTATGCGCTAACTGTAAGTCGCTCTGGATAAGAGCGTCTGCTAAATGACGTAAATGTAAATGTAAATGTAGTGTCCAGAGCATGGAGGCGCTACCAGGAGACAGGCCAGTACATCAGGAGACGTGGAGGAGGCCGTAGGAGGGTAACAACCCAGCAGCAGGACCGCTACCTCCGACTTTGTGCAAGAAGGAGCAGGAGGAGCACTGCCAGAGCCCTGCAAAATGACCTCCAGCAGGCCACAAATGTGCATGTGTCTGCTCAAACGGTCAGAAACAGACTCCATGAGGGTGGTATGAGGGCCCGACGTCCACAGGTGGGGGTTGTGCTTACAGCCCAACACCGTGCAGGACGTTTGGCATTTGCCAGAGAACACCAAGATTGGCAAATTCGCCACTGGCGCCCTGTGCTCTTCACAGATGAAAGCAGGTTCACACTGAGCACGTGACAGAGTCTGGAGACGCCGTGGAGAAAGTTCTGCTGCCTGCAACATCCTCCAGCATGACCGGTTTGGCGGTGGGTCAGTCATGGTGTGGGGTGGCATTTCTTTGGGGGGCCGCACAGCCCTCCATGTGCTCGCCAGAGGTAGCCTGACTGCCATTAGGTACCGAGATGAGATCCTCAGACCCCTTGTGAGACCATATGCTGGTGCGGTTGGCCCTGGGTTCCTCCTAATGCAAGACAATGCTAGACCTCATGTGGCTGGAGTGTGTCAGCAGTTCCTGCAAGAGGAAGGCATTGATGCTATGGACTGGCCCCGCCCGTTCCCCAGACCTGAATCCAATTGAGCACATCTGGGACATCATGTCTCGCTCCATCCACCAACGCCACGTTGCACCACAGACTGTCCAGCAGTTGGCGGATGCATTAGTCCAGGTCTGGGAGGAGATCCCTCAGGAGACCATCCGCCACCTCATCAGGAGCATGCCCAGGCGTTGTAGGGAGGTCATACAGGCACGTGGAGGACACACACACTACTGAGCCTCATTTTGACTTGTTTTAAGGACATTACATCAAAGTTGGATCAGCCTGAAGTGTGGTTTTTCACTTTAATTTTGAGGGTGACTCCAAATCCAGACCTCCATGGGTTGATACATTTGATTTCCATTGATAATTTTTGTGTGATTTTGTTGTCAGCACATTCAACTATGTAAAGAAAAAAGTATTTAATAAGATTATTTCATTCATTCAGATCTAGGATGTATTGTTTAAGTGTTCTCTTTGTTTTTGTTGAGCAGTGTATAAAGAAATGGCCCTGATGAAAAATTATTCAGTGAGAGGTTGATATTTTAATAGAGAACAGTGCACAGTGGAGTGGTAGGGCCTTTGAGGATGACAGTGATGGGGTGTTACAGTAACTGTGACATCTGGGGCTTCAGGACACGTGTCTGCAGGGGGTGAGGGGTGTGTGAGGCGTACCCAAGGCGGGCAGTGGGGTGAGCCTGGGGGCCAGCTCGTCGAACTTGGAAAGGTAGGTGACCATGCTGGTCTCGTCTGGTTCTTGACCAGCAGCCATCACTTCTCCAGTGAAGAAGGGCCGCATCCCAAACTCCTGGTCAACCAGGTCAAATGCCAGCTGGAGGTTGCCCTAGATTTATTTTATTAAACTTTATTTAAACAGGGAGTCACATTGAGATAAAACTATTTCACAAGAGAGCCCTGTATAAGTTTACAAATAAAACCCAAGAGATAAGGAATGTGAAATGTAATAGGCCTACATGGTTATGGTGTCCAAACTCTCCCCTTCACATACTTCAACATTTCTCTAAAAGCAGTTGTGTTAAAGGTCCTGCACAGTCAAAATCATGTTTTTCATGAAATAGGATATTTGGAGGAAACCAGATCAAAGTAGGATGACCAAAGTACGAAAAATGTATGTTGCTTCTACATTGATCATAAATGTAGTTTGATCATAAAGTTACTGGTTTTCTTCCCTGTGTCAGACACTTGGATTCAGGAGGCGGGATTAGTAAGGGGATTTTGTGACATCACAAAATCCTCTCATTTGAATATACCAATGGTAACGTCTTATTCTCTGACCTCATTTAAATAACTACCATCTTTTAACCAACATCGCAGAAGGCGTGTTCGCAGAGGGGCGTGGTTTACATAACAAATCAAATCAAGCTTTATTTAGACAGCACATTTCAGGCATGGAATGCAACACAATGTGCTTCACAGGAAAAAAATGTAAAAAACTATTAAAATAAACACTGAAATATGTACTACACAACAAATGTAAGATAAAAAACTAAAGAATGACAAAAACAACACAGAGTTACATATGGGATAAAGAAAACGTACAGTCAAAAACACAATAGAAAATCTATATACAGTGTGTGCAAATGTAGTAAGTTATGGAGGTAAGGCAATAAATTGTCCATAGTGCAAAATAATTACAATTTAGTATTAACACTGGAGTGATAGATGTGCAAAAGATGATGTGCAAATAGAGATACTGGGGTGCAAATTAGCAAAATAAATAACAATATGGGGATGAGGTAGTTGGGTGGGCTAATTACAGATGGGCTGTGTACAGGTGCAGTGATCGGTAAGCTGCTCTGACAACTGATGCTTAAAGTTAGTGAGGGAGATAAGAGTCTACAGCTTCAGAGATTTTTGCAGTTTGTTCCAGTCATTTGCAGCAGAGAACTGGAAGGAATGGTGGCCAAAGGAGGTGTTGGCTTTGGGGATGACCAGTGAGATATACCTGCTGGAGCGCATACTACGGGTGGGTGTTGCTATGGTGACCAATGAGCTAAGATAAGGCAGGGATTTGCCAAGCAGTGTTTTATAGATTACCTGGAGCCAGCGGGTTTGGAGACGAATATGTAGTGAGGGTCAGCCAACGAGAGCGTACAGGTCACAATGGTGGGTAGTATATGAGGCTTTGGTGACAAAACGGATGGCACTGTGATAGACTTCATCCAATTTGCTGAGTCGTGTTGGAGGCTATTTTGTAAATGACATCGCTGAAGTCAAGGATCGGTAGGATAGTCAGTTTTACGAGAGAATGTTTGGCAGCATGAGTGAAGGAGGCTTTGTTGCGAAATAGGAAGCCGATTCTAGATTTAACTTTGGATTGGAGATGCTTAATGTGATTCTGGAAGGAGAGTTTACAGTCTAACCAGACACCTAGGTATTTGTAGGTGTCCACATATTCTAAGTCAGACCCGCCGAGAGTAGTGATTATAGTCGGGCGGGCGGGTGCAAGCAGCGTTCGGTTGAAGAGCATGCATTTAGTTTTACTGGTGTTTAAGAGCAGTTGGAGGCTACTGAAGGAGTGTTGTATGGCATTGAAGCTCGTTTGGAGGTTTATTAACACAGTGTCCAATGAAGGGCCAGATGTATACAAAATGGTGTTGTCTGCGTAGAGGTGGATCTGAGAGTCACCAGCAGCAAGAGCGACATCATTGATACACACGGAGAATAGAGTCGGCCCAAGAATTGAACCCTGTGGCACCCCCATAGAGACTGCCATAGGTCCAGACAACAAGCCCTCCGATTTGACACATTGAACTCTATCTGAGAAGTAGTTGGTGAACCAGGCGAGGCAGTCATTTGAGAAACCAAGGCTATTTAGTCTGCCAATAAGAATGCGGTGGTTGACAGAGTCGAAAGCCTTGGCCAGGTCGATGAAGACGGCTGCACAGTACTGTCTATTATTGATCGCGGTTATAATATCGTTTAGGACCTTGAGCGTGGCTGAAGTGCACCCATGACCAGCTCGAAACCGGATTGCATAGCGGAGAAGGTACGGTGGGATTCGAAATGGTCAGTGATCTGTTTGTTAACCTGGCTTTCAAATACTTTCGAAAGGCAGGGGCAGGATGGATATAGGTCTGTAACAGTTTGGATCTAGAGTGTCACCCCCCTTTGAAGAGGGGGATGACCGCGGCAGCTTTCCGATCTCTGGGGATCTCAGAGCGTTACGAAAGAGAGGTTGAACAGGCTAGTAATAGGGGTTGCGACAATTTCGGCGGCTAGTTTTAGAAAGAAAGGGTCCAGATTGTCTAGCCCAGCTGATTTGTAGGGGTCCAGATTTTGCAGCTCTTTCAGAACATCAGCTGTCTGAATTTGTGTGAAGGAAAAGCGGGGGGGCATGGGCAGGGTGCAGCGGAGGGTGCAGAGTTGGTGGCCGGGGTAGTGGTAGCCAGGTGGAAAGCATGGCCAGCCGTAGCAAAATGCTTGTTGAAATTCTCGATTATTGTAGATTTATCGGTGGTGATAGTGTTTCCTAGCCTCAGTGCAGTGGGCAGCTGGGAGGAAGTGCTCTTATTCTCCATGGACTTTACAGTGTCCCAAAACATTTTGGAGTTAGTGCTACAGGATGCACATTTTAAGTTAAAGTTAGCCTTTGCTTTCCTGACTGCTTGTGTATATTGGTTCCTAACTTACCTGAAAAGTTGCATATCGCGGGGGCTATTTGATGCTAATGCAGTACGCCACAGGATGTTTTTGTGCTGGTCAAGGGCAGTCAAGTCTGAGGAGAACCAGGTGCTATATCTGTTCTTAGTTCTGTATTTTTTGAATGGGGCATGTTTATTTAAGATTGAGAGGAAATTACTTTTAAAGAACAACCAGGCATCCTCTACTGACGGAATGAGATCTATATGCATCCAGGATACCTGGGCAAGGTCAATTAGGAAGGCCTGCTCGCTAAAGTGTTTTAGGGAGCGTTTGACAGTGATGAGGGGTGGTCGCTGAGATCCTGGTTGAAGACAGCGGAGGTGTATTTAGAGGGTAAGTTAGTCAGGATGATATCTATGAGGGTACCCATGTTTACGGATTTAGGGTTGTACCTGGTAGGTTCGTTGATAATTTGTGTGAGATTGAGGGCATCTAGTTTGGATTGTAGGATGGCCGGGGTGTTAAGCATATCCCAATTTAGGTCACCAAGCAGTACAAACTCTGAGGATAAATGGGGGCCAATCAATTCACATATGGGGTCCAGGGCACAGCTGGGGGCTGAGGGGGGTCTGTAGCAAGCGGCAACAGTGAGAGACTTATTTCTGGAAAGGTGGATTTTTAGAAGTAGAAGCTCAAACTGTTTGGACACAGACCTGGATAGTATGATAGAGCTCTGCAGGCTATCTCTACAGTAGATTGCAACTCCACCCCCTTTGGCAGTTCTATCTATACGGAAAATGTTATAGTTGGGGATGGAAATTTCAGAATTTTTGGTGGCCTTCCTAAGCCAGGATTCAGACACTGCTAGAACATCAGGGTTGGCGGAGTGTGCTAACGCAGTGAATAGCTCAAACTTAGGAAGTAGACTTCTGATATTAACATGCAAGAAACCAAGGCTTTTGCGATTACAGAAGTCAACAAATGATAGCGCCTGGGGAGTAGGAGTGATACTGAGGGCTGCAGGGCCTGGGTTAGCCTCTACATCACCAGAGGAACAGAGGAGGACTAGAATAAGGATACGGCTAAAGGCTTTAAGAACTGGTCTTCTAGTGCGTTGGGTACATAGAATAAAGGGGACAGATTTCCGGCCGTTGTAGAAAAGATTCAGGGCATTATGTACAGACAAGGATATGGAAGTATATGAGTAAAGTGGAGGTAAACCTAAGCGTTGGGTAACAATGAAAGAGATAGCATCACTGGAGGCACCGATTGAGTCGGTCTCCGCGTGTATGGGGGGTGGGACAAAGGAGCTATCTAAGGCAGGTTTAGCTGGGCTGGGGAATCCACAGTGAAATAGTACAATTAGAAATAACCGAAACGGCAATAAGCAAACCATATTGACATGGGAGAGAGGCATAACGCAATCACAGGTGTAATTTGAGAGAGCTAAGACAACAGCTGGTAATGACGACACAGTTTGGGCTGAGGCTAAACATAAACAGGATGCGGTATCGTAAAAAGGAACAGTCCAGCAGGCATCAGCTGTATAGCTGAATTATCATAAGGTCCGGTGAACAGCAATAGGATAGTTCGGAGGTAGTTAAGGGGCTGCTAAAGCACTAGCGAGCAAGAGGCCATGGCTAGCGTGTGCTAGCGGGCCGGGGCTAGCAGATGGAATCTTCATGGTCGACGTCGTAACGGAAAGCCTGTTGTAACCACATCAGACGATTTCGTCGGCAGTACAGTCGTGTAGGATCGGCGGGGCGCCGTGTCAACACTAGGTGGTCCCGCCCTGTTGACAGAGAGGTAGATAGCCGGGAGATGGGCCTAGCTCAGGATGATTAGCCAAACCACAACGTCCATTTTGTTGCAGCTAGCTGGTAGCGATGAATCCGGAGTTAAAGGTCCAGTGATTCAGTGATTCCGGCAGAAAAACTGATATGTTCTGGGTCGATAACGCGCTGTGCAGACTGGCCGAATAATAGTCCAGGCTAGAGCTGGTTGGTAGGTGGTGCAGGCCACGGACAATGGTGAAAAACCGCTAATAGCAAGTAGCTAGTTAGCTGGCTACTCCCGTCCGGTAGACCGAGAGGTAGATAGCTGGGATATGGGCCTGGCTCTAGGCTAGCTCGAGGCTAACTGGTGCTTGCATTTGGAGCAGTGGTGATTAGCCAAACAGCAACATCCATTCGGTTGTGGCTAGCTAGTTGCGATCCGGTGATTAATGTCCAGTGATTAAATTATTCCGGCAGAAAAATCCAATGTTCTGGGTGAAATACCGCTAACTGTGGCTAATAGCAAGTAGCTAGTTAGCTGGCTAGCTAGTTTCAACTGGAGATTCTAGATAAAAGGTAAGTCAATAATAGAATCTGTTCCACTTTGACTGAGGCGGGTTGCAGGAAAGTATATTTTGTAGAAGGATCAAAAGTCTGATAGGGAAATATTTTTCGAAAAATACAAAAAAAACTGGGTATATACAGGCTATTTACAGACACACGACAAAAACAGGACTGCACTACTACGCCATCTTGGATTGGATTGACATTAGTCAGGATGATATCTATGAGGGAGCCCATGTTTACGGATTTAGGGTTGTACCTGGTAGGTTCCTTGATAATTTGTGTGAGATTGAGAGCATCTAGTTTAGATTGTAGGTCACCAAGCAGTACGAACTCTGAGGATAGATGGGGGGCAATCAATTCACATATGGTGTCCAGGGCACAGCTGGGGGCTGAGGGGGGTCTGTAGCAAGCGGCAACAGTGAGAGACTTATTTCTGGAAAGGTGGATTTTTAGAAGTAGAAGCTCAAACTGTTTGGGCACAGACTTGGATAGTATGATAGAGCTCTGCAGGCTATCTCTACAGTAGATTGCAACTCCGCCCCCTTTGGCAGTTCTATCTAGACGGAAAATGTTGTAGTTGGGGATGGACATTTCTGAATTTTTGGTGGCCTTCCCAAACCAGGATTCAGACAGTGCTAGAACATCAGGGTTGGCGGAGTGTGCTAACGCAGTGAATAACTCAAACTTAGGGAGGAGGCTTCTGATGTTAACATGCAAGAAACCAAGGCTTTTACAGTTACAGAAGTCAACAAATGATAGCGCCTGGGAAGTAGGAGTGATACTGGGGGCTACAGGGCCTGGGTTAACCTCTACATCACCAGAGGAACAGAGAAGGAATAGAATAAGGATACGGCTAAAGGCTTTAAGAACTGGTCTTCTAGTGCGTTGGGTACAGAGAATAAAAGGGGCAGATATCCGGGCGTTGTAGAATAGATTCAGGGCATTATGTACAGACAAGGATATGGAAGGATATGAGTACAGTGGAGGTAAACCTAAGCGTTGGGTAACGATGAAAGAGATAGCATCACTGGAGGCACCGATTGAGCCGGGACAAAGGAGCTATCTGAGGCAGGTTGAGCGGGACTGGGGGCTCTACAGTGAAATAGTACAATAAGAACTAACCGAAACAGCAATAGGCAAGGCATATTGACATGGGAGAGAGGCATAAAGCAATCACAGGTGTTAATCGAGAGAGCTAAGACAACAGCTGGTAATGGCGACGAAAGTTTGGGCTGAGGCTAAACAGATAAACAGGATGGGGTACCGTATAAAGGAACAGTCCAGCAGGCATCAGCTGTGTAGCTGAGTGATCATAAGGTCCAGTGAACAGCAATAGGTGAGTCCGGGAGAAGTTCGGTGGCTGTTACGGCACAGACGAGCTGGAGGCACGGCTGTTGATTGCGTGTGCTAGCGGGCCGGGGCTAGCAGATGGATCTTCATGGTCGTCGCAACGGGAAGCCTGTAGAAACCACATCAGACGATTACGTCGGCAGACCAGTCGTGATGGATCGGCGGGGCTCCGTGTCAACACTAGGAGGTCCCATCTGGTTGACATAGAGGTAGATAGCCGGCTCAAGGCTAACTGGTGCTTGCTACTGGGCACATGTATGCCAAATATGTAAGTTGGAAACGCTGTATGTTTAAAGCACGGCGTGTATCTTAACAACACATTTTTATTTGCAGGCATCACCTGTGAAATCTCATGTGACATTTTTTAATCCACATAACGTGAGCATGTGAAAATCCATATGTGAAACTTCATGTGAAATATCATCACATCTGAAGTGTTCCAAAAACACATGGTTTCAAATGTGGAACTGGAAATGTCACATGTGAAATCAAATGATTTTCCACATGTGAAATCATGTGTTTTTTCTGTAAGGGATGCACTGCTGCTATGGCTCCCTTTCACCTCAGAATAACATCTGAAAGGAAGCTGTCTTAAAGGGGCAATCCGGGTTTGGTACATCCATTTTTGGACTTTTAAGTTAATTATATATTGATTGATTCTTGAAGAATATAACTTATAGTGCCTCATGAGCTTGCCCCTTTAAAATCCAAGCAAAGCAAGTGTGACCATCTGGGTTTTAACCTAGGTTGTCAGCGTGCCACAAGACTGTTAGTCCGCTGAGCTAAAGCCCAGAGGAGAATAAAGGGGGAAATTGTGAACAGTACTGTCAGAGTGCTGCGTGTGGATGTGGTGCAGGGAATCAAGCGCAGGAACAAGGGTGTTCTTCAACAGACTTTAGTAACTCCAAAACAGGAATGAGTCGCCAACCCAACCGGGCGGCACGAACAAATTACGCACAACACACAGTGCGCAAAAAACAAGAAAAAGCGCACGCAGTGCGAACTCTCGAAATACAAACAAACGAGAGAGGAAACTCCTCGAAGGCAACAGCTGACAATAATAATCACACATAACACCTGACCCAACACACGATAACTAAATAGGAAACAAAATCAAACACTAACAAGGGACAGGTGTACAACCAGACAAAACCTAACAAACATGAAACATCGAACGGTGGTAGCTAGTACTCCGGGGACGACGACCGCCGAAGCCTGTCCGAACAAGGAGAAGGAGCAGCCTTGGCCGAAACCGTGACAGTACCCCCCCCTTGACGCGCGGCTCCAGCCGTGCGCCGATCCCGGCCTCGGGGACGACCAGGACAACGCGGAGCAGGGCGCGTAGGATGACCCCGATGGAACTCGGTCAGCAGGGACAGGTCTAATATGTCCCTCCTCGGCACCCAGCACCGCTCCTCCGGGCCGTACCCCTCCCACTCCACGAGATATTGGAGACCCCCCATCCGGCGTCTCGAATCAAGGATGGACCTCACTGTGTACGCCGGAGCCCCCTCGATGTCCAACGGGGCCGGAGGAATCTCCTCTATCTCATAATCCTGGAGTGGACCAGCTACCACCGGCCTGAGGAGGGACACATGAAACGAGGGGTTAATATTCCTGTAATCAATAGGCAGTTCTAACCTGTAACACACCTCGTTCAACCTCCCCAGGACTTTAAATAGCCCCACAAACCGCCGACCCAGCTTCCGGCAGGGCAGGCGGAGGGGCAGGTTTCTGGTCGAGAGCCAGACTCGATCTCCAGGTGCGTACACTGGCCCCTCACTGCGGTGGAGATCTGCGCTCGTCTTATGCCGACGGATGGCCCGCTGCAGATGGACGTGGGCAGCGTTCCATGTCTCTTCCGAGCGCCGCACCCACTCATCCACCGCAGGGGCCTCGATCTGGCTCTCGTGCCAAGGTGCCAGAACCGGCTGGTACCCTAACACACACTGGAAAGGGGTTAGTTGGGTGGAGGAGTGGCGGAGAGAGTTCTGCGCCATCTCGGCCCAAGGAACGTATCTCGCCCACTCCTCCGGCCGGCCCTGGCAATAAGACCTCAGAAACCTCCCCACATCCTGGTTGACACGTTCAACCTGCCCATTACTCTCCGGGTGGTAACCCGAGGTAAGGCTCACCGAAACCCCCAACCTTTCCATAAATGCTCTCCACACTCTGGAGGTGAACTGGGGGCCTCGATCAGACACTATATCCTCGGGTACCCCGTAATGCCGGAAGACATGGGTAAACAGAGCCTCAGCGGTCTGTAGGGCAGTAGGGAGACCCGGCATGGGAAGGAGACGACAGGCCTTCGAGAACCGATCCACAACGACCAGGATGGTAGTATTCCCCTGTGAGAGGGGAAGGTCTGTAACAAAATCCACCGAGAGGTGGGACCAGGGTCGTTGTGGAACGGGCAGGGGTTGTAGCTTACCCCTGGGCAAATGTCTGGGCGCCTTACACTGGGCACACACCGAACAGGAGGAGACATAAATCCTCACATCCCTGGCTAACGTTGGCCACCAGTACTTCGTGCTAAGGCAGTGAACTGTCCGGCCGATACCTGGATGTCCAGAGGAGGGGGACGTATGAGCCCAATAAATGAGACGATCGCGTACCTCGAGCGGAACGTACGTCCGACCCACTGGACACTGGGGAGGACTTGGGTCGGTGCGTAACGCCCGCTCGATCTCGGCATCGACCTCCCATACCACCGGTGCAACCAGACAAGACTTCGGTAGTATGGGAGTGGGCTCAACGGACCTCTCCTCCGTGTCATACCGCCGAGACAGGGCATCTGCCTTCCCGTTCTGGGACCCAGGGATGTAAGTGATTTTAAACACAAACCGGGCTAGAAACATAGTCCAGCGGGCCTGGCGAGGATTCAGTCTCCTAGCTGCCCGGATGTATTCCAGGTTACGGTAGTCAGTTAGAATGAGGAAAGGGTGTTGAGCCCCCTCAAGCCAATGCCTCCACACCTTTAGGGCCTGGACCACGGCTAACAGCTCCCTGTCCCCTACGTCATAATTCCGCTCCGCCGGACTGAGCTTCTTAGAATAAAAAGCACAGGGGCGGAGTTTAGGTGGTGTGCCAGACCGTTGTGAGAGAACGGCCCCAACACCAGCCTCGGACGCGTCTACTTCTACCTGGAAAGGTAAAGCGGGATCCGGATGCGCCAACACCGGTGCTGAGGTAAACAGGTCCTTCAGTTTCCCAAAAGCCCTGTCCGCCTCAGCTGACCACTGCAAGCGCACCGGACCCCCCTTCAACAGAGACGTTATGGGAGCTGCCACCTGTCCAAAACCCCGGATAAACCTCCGGTAATAATTCGCAAAGCCCAAGAACTGTTGCACCTCTTTCACAGTGGTTGGGGTTTGCCAATTACGCACAGCTGACACCCGGTCAACCTCCATCTTCACCCCTGACGCAGACAACTGATAACCCAAAAAGGAGACCGACTTCTGAAAGAACAGACATTTCTCTGCCTTGACATATAAGTCATGCTCCAACAGCCTCCTCAACACTCGGCGCACCAGGGCTACATGCTCAGCTCGGGTAGAACTGTACACCAGAATATCGTCTATGTACACGACTACTCCCTGCCCCTGCATGTCCCAGAAAATCTCATCTACAAAGGATTGGAAGACTGAGGGAGCATTCATTAACCCATATGGCATGACGAGATACTCGTAATGACCGGAGGTCGTGCTAAATGCTGTCTTCCATTCATCGCCCTCTCTAATGCGCACCAAGTTATATGCGCTCCTAAGATCCAATTTTGTGAAGAACTGAGCACCGTGTAATGACTCCGTCATAGTCGCAATCAGAGGAAGTGGGTAGCTGTACTTCACTGTAATCTGATTGAGACCGCGGTAATCAATACACGGGCGCAGACCTCCATCCTTTTTCTTCACAAAAAAGAAGCTTGAGGAAGCGGGTGAAGTGGAGGCCCGTATGTATCCCTGTCTCAGAGACTCGGCGATGTAAGTTTCCATTGCCTTCCTCTCCTCTTGGGACAAGGGATACACATGGCTCCGCGGGAGGGCTGCTCCTGACTGGAGATCTATCGCACAATCCCCCCGTCTATGAGGCGGCAGCTGCGCCGCCCTGGTCTTACTAAACGCCAGTTTCAAATCCTCATAGTCGGGGGGAATCTGCAGTGCTGGCATTAGATTCGGACTCTCCACCGAGGTCGCCCCTACGGAAACACCCAGACACAGCCCCACACACTGAGCAGACCACCCTTTAAGAGCTTTCTCTCGCCACGAAATAGTAGGGTCATGGGTAATCAACCAGGGAAGCCCCAGCACCACCGGATACGCAGGAGAGTCAATCAGATAGAGCTGAATCGTCTCCTCATGACCCCCCTGCGTTACCATCCTAAGGGGCGCTGTGACCTCCCCAATTAACCCAGATCCTAACGGACGGCTATCTAGGGCATGTACAGGGAAAGGCTTATCAACGGGAAGGAGGGGAATCCCTAACTTTACACAGAACTGGCGATCTACAAAATTCCCAGCTGCGCCTGAATCTACCAGCGCCTTATGCTGGGAACGAGGTGCAACCTGTGGAAAACAAACAGGCAAGGTTAGGTGAACGACAGAAAGCTCTGGGTAAGTGGGGCGCCTACTCACCTGGGATGACTCCCCAATGCCTGGCCTGACCTCACCTCCACCAGGGGACCTTCCCCAACACCTAGCCGCGGTGTGCCCTCCACGGCCACAGTTGGTGCAGGGAACGGCCCCCCTCGGGTTCCTACTCCTCCGTTCCCTAGCGCCAGCACCTCCGAGCTCCATAGGGCTCGGCTCGGAGGTGCCGGAAGGTGGAATGGGCAACCCCCACCCGGGACGTCCACGGGTAGCGAGCAGGGTGTCCAGCCGAATGGCCATGTCGACCAGTTGGTCAAACGACAATGTGGTATCCCTGCACGCCAACTCTCTCTGGACGTCCTCCCGGAGGCTGCAGCGGAAGTGGTCTATAAGGGCCCGCTCATTCCACCCTGCATCTGCCGCTAGAGTCCGGAACTCCAATGCAAAAGCCTGTGCGCTCCTCATCCCCTGTCGGAGGTAGAACAGACGCTCCCCCGCCGCCTTCCCTTCTGGTGGATGGTCAAACACGGCACGGAAGCGGCGGGAGAACTCCGCATAGGTAACAGTAGCGGCGTCTATTTTCCTCCATTCGGCGTTGGCCCACTCCAACGCCTTGCCGGTGAGACAGGAGATGAGGGCGGAGACGCTCTCGTGTCCCGAGGGAGCCGGGTGTACGGTGGCGAGGTAGAGCTCCACTTGCAGCAAGAACCCTTGACACCCGGCAGCGGAGCCGTCGTACGCCCTCGGGAGTGAGAGCCGAATCCCGCTGGGTTCCGGAAGGGGGACAGGAGGACTGACCGATGGGGATGGTCCGGTAGGTGGGGCGTGGGTACCCGCTGGTCTCCCATCGGTGGAGAGTGTTCATCACCTGATCCAGGGCGTGACCGATCTGGTTGATCCTGTCCTCCTGCCCACGAAGACGGTCCTCCATAATGTCCGTTGCGCGGCTGCTCCTGCTGATTCCATAGTGTGATGTGTGATTCTGTCAGAGTGCTGCGTGTGGATGTGGTGCAGGAATCAAGCGCAGGAACAAGGGTGTTCTTCAACAGACTTTAGTAACTCCAAAACAGGAATGAGTCGCCAACCCAACCGGGCGGCACGAACAAATTACGCACAACACACAGTGCGCAAAAAACAAGAAAAAGCGCACGCAGTGCGAACTCTCGAAATACAAACAAACGAGAGAGGAAACTCCTCGAAGGCAACAGCTGACAATAATAATCACACATAACACCTGACCCAACACACGATAACTAAATAGGAAACAAAATCAAACACTAACAAGGGACAGGTGTACAACCAGACAAAACCTAACAAACATGAAACATCGAACGGTGGTAGCTAGTACTCCGGGGACGACGACCGCCGAAGCCTGCCCGAACAAGGAGAAGGAGCAGCCTCGGCCGAAACCGTGACAAGTACACATTAAAGACAACATTGCAAGTACCCCCACTCCAAAGCCAATCAATCATGTGGGTTATGCTGCCACTATCTGGCCAGTTGGTGAAACCACAACACATCTATGTTGTTTTTGTTGTGATTTCAAACACTCTCAAAACAAAGAGCCCAATGTTCTAAACCAATGGAGAGGAAAGGACAGACACACTCAGATGAGTATCTATTTGATTTATTTACAGTGTGTGTGTGTGTGTGTGTGTGTGTGCGTACATGCGTGCACGCGCGTGCGTGCTTCCATGCTTGCGTGTCTCACCTGCGTGTGTGTCTTCCGAGAGAGGGGATGGTATAGGCCTATATCATAAAAGCTTCTTAGTATCTATTTCCAATAGAAGGCTATATGTATTATTGGCCAGGGAGTTTATGAGGCTTCATAGCCTTTCAGTGTGTTTTACGACCGAGCGTCTGTCTGTCCATCCGGGGGGGCCGAATCAGGCTTTTACTGGGCCCATAGAGGACTAGGGATGCGTCTCTAATGGCACCTGATTACCTATATAGTACCTTTGATCAGAGCCCTATGGATCCTGATCAAAAGTAGTGCACTATATAGGGAATAGGGTCTGATTCTGCATGCCTGGCCTAGAGGCATTAGGAACAACACTGTTCTATTCAACCAGCTCAATGCCAGCCCTATTCAACCAGCTCAATGCCAGCCCTCTCACTGTATGTCAATCTCAACCCTCTCTCTCTGCCTGTGCTTGTCTGTCTATTCCCGCAAGGCATAATATAAATGTCTGCTAGGTCCCGTGTATCTCAGTTGGTAGAGCATGGTATTTGCAACGCCAGGGTTGTGGGTTCAATTCCCACCGGGGGCCAGTACGAAAGAAAAAAAATTTATGCCCTCACTAACTGTAAGTCGCTCTGGATAAGAGTGTCTGCTAAAATGACCAAAATGTTTTTAAAAAATGCTATTAATGAATTAATATTTGCCCCAGACTTGTTCATCTCAAGAATGCAACTCTCCAAATGGTCAAATCTATCATGTGTGTGTTTCTGTCTATAATTACATTGGCACAATGCCAGTGTTATTTGCTTCATATGGACCGGACAGATTCCTACCAGTCCTTGAGCAACGCCGGTCTCCATTGAAATCTAAAAATAGCTGCTCGCTGGCTATTGCTTGCCTCTGCTTTTCTCATTATATATGAGTTATCATCGTTTACACTACAACACGTACAGTATGTAAGATCACTCAGACAGCAATACAGATGTTCTTGTGTCAAAGGGGGGGGGTGGGGGGTTCAGCTTTAGAACCATTGATATTTTTAACGACCCCGATGGTAAGTATGTGCTTGTCAATATTAGTGCTACAAGGGTCTGCTTTATTTTTCACTAGAAGGACAGCAACCCAGTTGTTAGATATCATGTAAACACTGATGTTCCCCATCTCTTTCGAGGTATGTTGAAGCCATGTTGAAGTCATAGATTTGACCGTATATTTAAATAGAGTATTTAGAGGCCTATATTTCTGCACCACTACACACAGTCAAAATCAGGCTAAAAGCTGCTCTCCATCTAGCTCTCCAATTGTGTTGTAAACCATTCAGTCCCATGTCTTCCTCTTTCACTGCCAATAAAATGATTAGAACTTGAGAGTGAGTGTGTGTTTGCATAAGTGAAGTTGATGGATGAAGGAGGAGAAGGGGTTAGAGTTGGTTTAGTTCGGGGACTGCATCTGCCCTGAGTTGCCTTTATGGCCGGGACATGATGAACGCCCTAAAGGGTAGAGGTCAGATATGTGTGACGATGACGGGCTCAGTCTTGAGCTTGGGGAACCTTGGGGACGATCTGGAGAGCCTGAGGCTCCAGAAAGGGGGTTCAATGTCCAGGGGGGTTCAATAAGGCGTGGGCCACTGGGCCTTTCCTCCTCATGATGAATCAATGTCTCTGCCACTGGGGAGAGGGAGAAAAAACACAGTTTGTCCACTTTGACCTCTTAGCACAGCGCTCAGGGGAGAAGCAGGCAGGGTTAGGTCTATCAGGCCCAGTCTAGTAACCTGTTCCTGAGTTGCAGGTTATGACTAGAGCCACAGCGGACAGGGATCATGTTCTTAAACAACCACTGCCCTCAGACGCCCGCCCTTAGGGATTTATAGACCCTTTAGGAAAGAGGTGCACCTTGAGCCAGGGTCACCTTTGAAGAGGACGGTGATGTGAAAGCACAACAACTGTGTACGTGTGTTATGCCGCTGCATGTCTCTGTGTGTGTGTGTGTGTGTGTGTGTGTGTGTGTGTGTGTGTGTGTGTGTGTGTGTGTGTGTGTGTAAAGCAAGCAAGGTCAAATCTCAGATCACAGAGACACTGTTTTAATCTCACCCAGCTGCAAATCCAGCCAGGTCACACCAGATCAACTACAGTATTCAACTCTTTGTCCAGGTCCCCAGGATGTCGGGAGATGCCTTCAATACTGTGCCTTAGGGGCAACGTGAGCACCTATTACTGAACAATCTAGTAGGCTCGCGACTTAGTCGGGCACTGTGGATGGGGATATAGGAAAGACTTAAACCGTGCGCTCTGGCTCCAAGGATCGCAGGTTCAATCCAAGTGAGACCTTGTTGGCACGTCTTTGACCTCTTCTCCCCTTCAGCCCTCTCCTTCCCAATTTAATTAAGAGAGAAAATGATTAAAGCTACAAATTACCCCCGTCCCGAGGAGCCTTTACTGTGGTGATAGCAAAAGCAGATGGTGACAGGGCCAGATGAGCCCCCCCCCCACCCCCCCCACGTGACAGAAAACTACATTTGCATTTCATGAGTGTTAATTGCGTCTGTTGTCCTCTACCCCATCGGCCAGCGATTTTGAGCCTGTCACACACACACACACACACACACACACACACACACACACACACACACACACACACACACACACACACACACACACACAATGAGGTGCCTGTCACTCTGCACCCAGGCACCCTCTGAAGGAGCGTTGATAGATTAAGGTGGACCTTCTGCTTGCATCTACTCTCATTGTGTTTCAGAAATTAAAAAATATTATCTCCCCATAGACCCTAAGCAAAAGGGGGCAGCAGGGCAATAATGATATTGGATGGGGTAGCATGGAAAGGGGGTTGGATGGGGAGGTTTGGGGAGGTTTGTGGACAATGAATAGAAAAAAGCGATTATTTCACAGTCTTGTCCTTGAACCCATGAATGAGACAACCAGACCAATTGATATGGAGTGTTGTTGGACACTCCAGTGTAGCACAAGTGTTGACAAAATATTGTCAATCAATAACATGAGTATCAATCATCAATGACCTCAGTGTTTTGATTTTCTTTACAAATCAATTTGTTGATGTTCAGATATAATGGCTGTTCAAGAGTACGATATTAGAAAGATAAACAAGTTTATAGAAGTTATCGAGGGGACTGGGAAAAGGTCATTTAAAACAAACAAACAAGTGAGGCCTATTGAACCAGCATAGTTTTGGAAAGAGTATAAGTCTAATGATTTCAATAGAACCATATGCTTCATCTGAAGGCCATGTATCTGATGTGGCCGACCCCCAACAAAGTGTTTGTTTATTATGAAATGATAAATCTGTCTAATCTCTGTCTCGTCTGTCCTCACACACATCTGTAGTAACTGTGTCCTGGCGCTTGAGCAATGGATGGCCTGGGGACCGGGTGGATGTGTGCATGTAAATGTGTGAGTGGGTGTGAGTGGGTGTTGGGGTTGGAGGTTCACTCAATAAAATCACCCCCAGATTGTGGAGGGGGGTGGGGGTTAAGGGGGTGGAAGGGGAGAGGCGTAGCATATCAGATTACAGTGACAGGAGGGAAATTTGGGGGTCACCCCTACACCCCTGCTACTGGCGTCAATCACCCCCCAGAGTGAGGAAGACATTGGGGATACTTATTTTGGGGTCCCTGTGTTGCTTCAATTCACCAGATCCCCCCTTTTACCTCTTTTGTCCTCATGTTGTCCTCTATGCTTATCCTACAGAATCCTTCACCACTGATCCACTAGGCCTAATTCAGGTTTCATAATTTAGGTCCTAAACATCCTAACATAACAATACGGAGAACACCCTAAGGAACCTCCCAACAAAGGAAAAGGCAATATGAAACATGTCCCAAATGTTGCCAAAATTGCATCCCATTTGTCTTGTCACCTATTCCTGACTCTACTCAATGATAATCTGTTGTGCCATAAAACCTCCATAAAGCTATATAATGGGACAATAGAGGAGGATACTTCATTACTTTGATTGAAGGGTAATGGAGAGCAGAAACACAGACAAAACACTGGACACATTAATGTTCTTTATCACGGCAAGCGACCCAGCTACACACCCACACACAATGCATGTAAATGACTGTGGGGTTTCTTTCCTTTCTCGCAAACAAGCTGTGATGGAAATAAACCTTAATGATCGCATGGCACACAGACAGTTAATGACCCCTCACATAGTTCAATAAGACAAAATGATCACTCAGTGAAGGTCTGGGGAGAGATTTATATTTATATTTAGAACCTCCATCCCCCCACCACGCCCTTCCTAATCTTCTGTCTGTCTTGGGATAAACATTTATTTGACTGAGGTGGATTTCTGAGGCTGTATGCATTAAGAATCTTAGAGTAGGAGTGCTGATCTAGGATCAATTTTGCCTGACCTTGGATCAAAACAGATCGTAGGTCAGGCTTACCATTCTGAGCCGCTTTATGAAGGCAGGCCCTGATAGACAAGCATTCACCTGTCATACTCAGATCTCACCACATGGCTCCAGTGTTAGCTAGTAAACTTTTAGCTAGAGCGCCAAGCTTCTTGGGCATAATTTTGCATGTGTCATTACATCATATCACCACAAGATGGCATTATAATACATGTGTGCTGCTAGCCTATACCTAGAGTGCACTGTACATTTTAAGTGGATTTCCTGCATAGAATCAAATCATCCAGAAATGCACTTATCATTTCAGGTATAATGAGCATTATTTGGTCAGTCAGTTACTCTAATGTCTCAGACTGGCCTATAGTACCAACCTAGTCTGATGGGTCTACTGCTGCTTTTAGCTGTAAAAGACCTAGGGGAGCGGCCTGTGTGGTCCAATGTCAAGAGTGTGCAAAGCTGTCATCAAGGTAAAGGGTGGCTATTTGAAGAATCTCAAATAACACTTTTTTGGTTACTCCATATGTGTTATTTCATAGTTTTGATGTCTTCACTATTATTCTACAATGTAAAAAATAGTCAAAATATAGAAAAACCCTTGAATGAGTAAGTGTATCCAAACTTTTGACTGGTAGTGTATATATACACATCTCCCGTTTGGCATACCTCTTATGATGCGGGTTACAGCAGCACTGACAGACGTGTTGACTTGTCAACTGCTTTGGAGTTTTGAACAACCTTTACCCCCCTTTTGTTCCATGCTGGCTGAAGACCTAGCTAGCCAGTAACTAGCTAACACCAGAGGCAGATGAAAGGGGAAACATATAAGTATATTTGCCATAGATTAATAGGGTAAACATTAAATTATATTTGCTGACACCCAACAGTCAAATGTTGGCACCAGTAGAGTAGCTATCGAGGTATATAAACCACCCCCCTCTGCAAACACGCCTTCTCAATTGTTGTTTACAAGGCAGTACATTTTTAGTTACCATTGGCATATTAAAATGAGCGTTAAGGTGATCACCTTAAGGGTCACCTTGTCCCCTTAATAATGAATCCAAGTGTTTGATATTGGGGACAAGTAACTCTAAACTATTTGTATTTTTTATCAAATTTGGCCTTGTTTGGGGGCGGAGGTCATTAGAATAATACCCAGCAGTGTGCTTTGCAAGTATTCATTTTTACATTTACATTTTAGTCATTTAGCAGACGCTCTTATCCAGAGCCACTTACAGTCAGTGTATTAAACTAAGGTAAACAAGATTATACCACAGTCATAGCAAGTAAAAATATTATGTTACCGTTACCGAGAATGTTGTAGTTAAGTGGACTACTTGCAAGTATGTACGTATCAGAAAATACAAAATATGTGTATTCTAATTAAACTATTACAAAATAGGCTACATGAATTGTTGTTCTGGCCAGTGAAATACAAATTACAAAATAGGTATTGAAATACCTATATCAAATACAGTGCATTCGGAAAGTATTCAGACCCCTTGACTTTTTCCACCTTTTGTTAAATTGCAGCGTTATACTAAAATTGAATAAATAAATAAAAATCCACATTAATCTACACAATACCCCATAATGACAAAGTGAAAACAGGTTTTTAGAAATGTTTGCAAATTTATAAAAATTAAAAACAGAAATACCTTATTTACATAAGTATTCAGACCCTTTCCTATGAGACTCGAAATTGATCTCAGGTGTATACTGTTTCCATTGATCATCCTTGAGATGTTTCTACAACTTGATTGGAGTCCACCTGTGGTAAATTCAATTGATTGGACATGGTTTGGAAAGGCACACACCTGTCTATATAAGATCCCACAGTTGACAGTGCATGTCAGCGCAAAAACCAAGTCATGAGGTCGAAGGAATTGTCCGTAGAGCTCCAAGACACGATTGTGTCGAGGCACAGATCTGGGGAAGGGTACCAAAAATTGTCTGCAGCATTGAAAGTAACCAAGAACACAGTGGCCTCTATCATTCTTAAATGGAAGAAGTTTGGAACCATCAAGACCCCTCCTAGAGCTGGCCGCCCAGCCAAACTGAGCAATCGGGGTAGAAGGGCCTTGGTCAGGGAGGTGACCAAGAACCCAATGGTCACTCTGACAGAGCTCCAGAGTTCCTCTGTGGAGATGGGAGAACCTTCCAGAAGGACAACAATCTCTGTAGCACTCCACCAATCAGGTCTTTATGCTAAAGTGGCCAGACGGAAGCCACTCCTCAGTAAAAGGCACAAGACAGCCCGCTTGGAGTTTGAAAAAAGGCACCTAAAGGACTTTCATTCAATGAGAAACAAGATTCTCTGTTCTGATGAAACCAAGATTGAACTCTTTGGCCTGAATACCAAGCATCAAATCAGGAGGAAACCTGACACCATCCCTATGGTGAAGCATGGTGGTGGCAGCATCATGCTGTGGGGATGTTTTTCAGCGGCAGGGACTGGGAGACTAGTCAGGATCGAGAGAAAGATGAACGGCGCAAAGTACAGAGAGATCCTTGAGGAAAACCTGCTCCAGAGTGCTCTGGACCTCAGACTGGGGCGAAGGTTCACCTTCCAACAGGACAACAACCCTAAGCACACAACCAAGACAACGCAGGAGTGGCTTCGGGAGAAGTCTCTGAATGTCCTTGAGTGGTCCAGCGAGAGCCCAGACTTGAAACCGATCAAACATCTTTGGAGAGACCTGGAAATAGCTGTGCAGCGACGCTTCCCATCCAACCTGACAGAGCTTGAGAGCATCTGCAGAGAAGCTCCCCAAATACAGGTGTGCCAAGCTGTAATCATTGCCAAAGGTGCTTCAACAAAGTACTGAGTAAAGGGTCTGAATACTTATGTAAATGTGATATTTCTGTTTTTTATCATTATGGGGTAGACTGATGAGGGGAAAAATTATGTAATCCATTTTAGAATAAGGCTGTAACGTAACAAAATGTGGAAAAAGTCAAGGGGTCTGAATACTTTCCAAATGCACTGTACATGTAACAGAAATACTGCCCATCGTTGGCACTAGCTACTTGCACTGTAAATCTGCAATAGTTTACTGACCACTGTGCTTCCAGTAATGCACTGTAAATTCTAGAAATACAGCATGTTTCTGTAGTCAGTTGTTCCAGTAATATGCTGTAAATTTGTGTTACAATAAAAGTCCTGTAAATCTACAGGAGTTTACTGGCTTCTGTGCTGACAGTACTTTACTGTTACAATTAAAGGAAATGTTTAACAGTGTGTTGTTGGAAACCAAGTTGTTAATCAACACAACAGAGATACTGTGTGGACAGAGTATGAGATGGTTGTTTTGAGGAAAGCAGCGAGCACTGAGCCCCTGGCATGGCCAAGCATCTGGTACAACACTCTTGACACTACACATCCTGTCAGTTGCCATGGAGAAGCAGACCCACCATTCCCTTCATTTGACCTCCCTGGCTTTCCTGCTGTCAGTGGACGGGTCAGTCCGGGTGCAAGGCACCCTCTCCTCCCTCCACTCCCCTATAGGTTTTGACCCCAGCAGGGTGGAGGGGGTTAGCTTCCTTCCCCGTTTAGGGAGCGATGGCGGGATGGAAGGAGGGAGGGAGGGAGGGGGTACATGGCTGTTTCTGGGAGCTATAGCAGCCTGGGGAGGGTGGTGGTGGTGTTGTAGCAGGGGCCACACATTGTTTACAGAAAACAAAGGCGTGTCCACATTCCCTCCCTCTCATTCACTCACGGCCCTGAGAGGAGAGGTGGGGTGGAGATAGATTGTAAAACAAAAAACACAGAGCAAGAGGAGGAAATGGACGGATACCTTGCCACTCCATCATCTGCTCCTCCCTTTCCTCTAACGTGTTTATTGCCAGTATGTGTGTAACTTTCCTAAGGAAGGGCCATGGCTTTGGCTGAGGCTTCAGGCCTGAAAGACTGGGGGCCTTGAGTTCTCTCCCCAGCCCAGCAGAGGCAGTTAGGTCCCATTCTATCAATCAGTCTAGCCTGTTCTATTGTCCACATCCCATTTTCCCAATACTGGAAAATAATATGGGCTCCCGAGTGGAGCAGCGGTCTAAGGCACTGCATCTCAGTGCTAGAGGCATCACTACAGACCCTGGTTCAATTCCAGGCTGTATCACAATCCGGCCATGACTGGGAGTCCCATAGGGCGGTGCACAATTGGCCCAGCGTCATCCAGGTTTGGCTGGGGTAGGCCGTCATTGTAAAGAAGAATTTGTTTCTAACTGACTTGCTTAGTTAAATAAAAATACCAAAAGACAGGCATACACAAGCACTCACACTCCGATGCCTTAACCTCCCTGGTTAATCGAACACATGTGTGACCTGCCTCCTACATTCCAGAATGCAGCCTGGGCTTTGGGTCCTCATCTCTCTGCATACAGAGTTCCCACGAGATGCAGTGTTCTAGAGGGGCTGTAGTGTTTGGCTTAGCTCCAACAGTCATTCCATCTAAGGGGTGGATTGTCATCAAGTGTGGTTGACGAGGCTTATGTTTCATTTCATGTGTTTTCTTTTTCTCCCCACCAATTGGATATGTGTTAACTTCTTCAGTATGTCTGCATTGGAGAAATGGTTGTGTCAGCTTTACTTCAGTATGAGGAGTACAGAGTACAATGCCACATACCGAACCCAATGATGAACCTCTTAAAGGGATAAGTGACACCAAACCACTAATTCCTATGATTAACAGTGTTAAATGGTGTTAAATAACACTAATATGTGAAAACAATTTTGGTGAACAAATGTTTCATTTTGTCGTTATAACAAGGTTGGTAGAAACATGTCAAAACTGTTTTTGGAAATCTGTTGCAGCTCAAATCTACAAAAAAAAAATACAATGCAATACTCTCTCTATCTGGGCTGGCTGGCTGGCTGGCTAGCTACGTAGCAAGCTAGAAAACATAGCTACACAAAATAATACCAAAGTCATTATCAGCATGTAAAGTAGCTAGCTAGCTGTAAAATCGCTTAAACAAACTGCACTATCAATTTAGGAGTCTTACCGCCCAGAGCGAGAGCAGAGTAACATTGCTTTCCCATAGATACTTTTGAGGATATGGGAAACTCCATTAGAATCATATTAACGGCCATTGTGAACATTGTCCATAAGTCATCAATGGGCCGTGCGGTACATTCTAGGTGATTCTGGGACAAGGAGAGCTCTCATTCAAGGAGTGAATGGGAGTCAATTGGGCGCAAGCTCAAAAACCGAACATTAGCATTTATTTTGTGAACGAGAAGTACAGCATTGCAAATATTTTCCAAGATGTGAGATAATTAACTTGTTCTCGGTTATATTGAATTGCTTTGGAATCGTGCCATTACGTACTATTGAGGAAAATAGGCAGGTTTCCCGACGCATACCCTGACTTTCAGAAGGGATTGCGTGACGATTAGCTTAGCAACCGCATGATGCAGCATTACAATGTGAATGGGATAGGTCAGTTGGGTGGGGCGTTTCTCCATTCATTGCCCAATGGGATTCCTATCTCCTCCTTTCTATAATATCTCTGTTTCCCACAGACACAGGGCCCATTGCGACATGGTACTTGAAGGAGAAACAGAGTTGAATAATTTGGTACACTGTTTAGATTGAGCACATCTAAGCTAAATATACAGTGGGGAAACAAAGTATTTAGTCAGCCACCAATTGTGCAAGTTCTCCCACTTAAAAAGATGAGAGAGGCCTGTAATTTTCATCATAGGTACACGTAAACTATGACAGACAAATTGAGAAAAAAAATCCAGAAAATCACATTGTAGGATTTTTTATGAATTGATTTGCAAATTATGGTGGAAAATAAGAATTTGGTCACCTACAAACAAGCAAGATTTCTGGCTCTCACAGACCTGTAACTTCTTCTTTAAGAGGCTCCTCTGTCCTCCACTCGTTACCTGTATTAATGGCACCTGTTTGAACTTGTTATCAGTATAAAAGACACCTGTCCACAACCTCAAACAGTCACACTCCAAACTCCACTATGGCCAAGACCAAAGAGCTGTCAAAGGACACCATAAACAAAATTGTAGACCTGTACCAGGCTGGGAAGACTGAATCTGCAATAGGTAAGCAGCTTGGTTTGAAGAAATCAACTGTGGGAGCAATTATTAGGAAATGGAAGACATACAAGACCACTGATAATCTCCCTCGATCTGGGGCTCCACGCAAGATCTCACCCCGTGGGGTCAAAATGATCACAAGAACGGTGAGCAAAAATCCCAGAACCACACGGGAGACCTAGTGAATGACCTGCAGAGAGCTGGGACCAAAGTAACAAAGCCTACCATCAGTAACACACTACGCCGCCAGGGACTCAAATCCTGCAGTGCCAGACTTGTCCCCCTGCTTAAGCCAGTACATGTCCAGGCCCGTCTGAAGTTTGCTAGAGTGCATTTGGATGATCCAGAAGAGGATTGGGAGAATGTCATATGGTCAGATGAAACCAAAATAGAACTTTTTGGTAAAAACTCAACTTGTTGTGTTTGGAGGACAAAGAATGCTGAGTTGCATCCAAAGAACACCATACCTACTGTGAAGCATGGGGGTGGAAACATCATGCTTTGGGGCTGTTTTTCTGCAAAGGGACCAGGACGACTGATCCGTGTAAAGGTAAGAATGAATGGGGCCATGTATCGTGAGATTTTGAGTGAAAACCTCCTTCCATCAGCAAGGGCATTGAAGATGAAACGTGGCTGGGTCTTTCAGCATGAAAATGATCCCAAACACACCGCCCGGGCAACGAAGGAGTGGCTTCGTAAGAAGCATTTCAAGGTCCTGGAGTGGCCTAGCCAGTCTCCAGATCTCAACCCCATAGAAAATCTTTGGAGGGAGTTGAAAGTCCGTGTTGCCCAGCGACAGCCCCAAAACATCACTGCTCTAGAGGAGATCTGCATGGAGGATTGGGCCAAAATACCAACAACAGTGTGTGAAAACCTTTTGAAGACTTACAGAAAACGTTTGACCTGTGTCATTGCCAACAAAGGGTATATAACAAAGTTTTGAGAAACTTTTGTTATTGACCAAATACTTATTTTCCACCATAATTTGCAAATAAATTCATTAAAAATCCTACAATGTGATTTTCTGGATTTTTTTTCTCATTTTGTCTGTCATAATTGACGTGTACCTATGATGAAAATTACAGGCCTCTCTCATCTTTTTAAGTGGGAGAACTTGCACAATTGGTGGCTGACTAAATACTTTTTTCCCCCACTGTATATACTGAACAAGAATATAAACGCAGCATGCAACAATTTTACTATGTTACAGTTCATATAAGGAAATCAGTCAATTGAAATAAATAAATTAGGTCCTACTCTATGGATTTCACATGACTGGGCAGGAGCGCAGCCATGGGTGGGCCTGGGAGGGTATAAGCCCACCCACTGGGGAGCCAGGCCCAGCCAATCAGAATGAGTTTTTCCCCACAAAAGGGCTTCATTACAGACAGAAATACACCTCAGTTTCATCAGCTGTCTGGGTGGCTGGTCTCAGACGATCCTGCAGGTGAAGAAGCCAGATGTGGAGGTCCTGGGCGGGCATGGTTACACGTGGTCTGCGGTTGTGAGGCTAGTTGGACGTACTGCCAAATTCTCTAAAATTATGTTGGAGGCGGCTTATGGTAGAGAACTGAACATTAAATTATCTGGCAACAGCTCTGGTGGACATTCCTGCAGTCAGCATGCCAATTGCATGCGCCCTCAAAACTTGAGACATCTGTTGTGTTGTGTGACAAAACTGCAAATTTTAGAGTGGCCTTTTATTGTCCCCAGAACAAGGTGCACCTGTGTAATGATCATGCTGTTTAATCAGCTTATTGATATGCCACACCTGTGCAAACACGCCTTCTCCAATGTTGTTTACATTTTAGTCATTTAGCAGACGCTCTAATCCAGAGCGATTTACAGTTAGTGAGTGCATACATTATTTTTGTTTATTTGTCATACTGGCTCCCCGTGGGAAACGAACCCACAACCCTGCCGTTGCAAACGCCATGCTCTACCAACTGAGCTACATCCCTGCCGGAGATTCCCTCCCCTACCCTGGACGACACTGGGCCAATTGTGCGCTGCCCCATGGGTCTCCCGGTCGCGGCCGGCTACGACAGAGCCTGGATTTGAACCAGGATCTCTAGTGGCACAGCCTTAGACCACTGCGCCACTCGGGAGGTATTTACAAGGCGGTACTTATTTAAATTAGGTAAGAGAATATCATGTTACCATTGGTGTATTAAAATTACTGTTAAGGTGACGTCACCTTGTCCCCTTAATAATGAATCCAAGTGTTTGACATAGGGTAGCAACAGTATCCACACTCTCAGTGTTAATTTAGTACTCTCAGTATTGATTTAACACTGGATAATTTTCTGTGTAGTGAGTTACAGTATGTTTACCTTGAAGGAATCCAGGTCAAAGTATGATGACCAAAGTATGAAAAATGACTGCGTTGGTTCATTAGCTTTTGGAACCATTTGTGGGTTTAATCCTTAACCACTAACGTTTACTCTGCCAAGCAGCAGGCCCCAGGTGACTGACAGAGGTCACAGCCACTGGGGGATTAATGAGTCGTTTAGCCAGCCATTCACAAACACTGGAACACTAGGCTGGCCAACCTCCAATCACCATGGCAACAGAGACTTGAACAGGGGGGTGCTTAGTGAAATCGAAGGCTTGCGCTTGGCTAGAAGTTTGACCAGGAGAAGTGGCATTGGCAGGATGTGGATGTCTGTCTGTACGGAAAGAAGCATTTGAATGAAGAAACTTTATTGACATTTTATGTGAGGGGAATGAAGCCTTTCCTGAAGGAGCTGCTGGACCCAACAGGACACCATGTCTTTGACAGCCTGACCAGATCAGAGGCGGAGCTAACTCAGACCCATACACACTGCCTCAGGAAAGGTGAGGGCTCAACTGTTGCCTCAGTTTGGGTGTGTAAGAGATACATTCCTAGAAAAATCTGTTGCATGCTCCATTGCCAAACCTTTGTAATATGTATGTTATTGTTGCTGTTGTGAAGGTATTGGTAGCACAGGAGGTTGGTGGCACCTTAATTGGGGAGGACATGCTCATGGTATTGGCTGGAGCGGAATTAGTGGAATGGTATCAAATACATCAAACACATGGTTTCCATGTGTTTGATGCCATTCTATTTGCTCTGTTCCAGCCATTATTATGAGCCGTCTTCCCATCAGCAGCCTCCACTGATTGGTAGCAACATTACTCCAGGCTATCCCTTGCTGACAGGTCAAACTTGTAACAGTGCAGTAATGGTAGGTAAGGAATGTCCAAGGGAATGATCCTGGCTTTAGCTTTAACCACAGAAAACTGAGAAGAGTGTGATGACCCACCTCAATCATCCAGTGCACTATTCCAGGAACCTTTCTTTCTCTCGTGAAAGGGGGAAGAGTGTTGCAGGACGACCACACACAGACGAACCTCACACCTCCACTTTATGGTGAGGGGTTTATTTATGCAGCTGGGACATATAGTGTATTATACCTTTCAATTCGACAGGGAATGTCTCTGAAAACCGTTATTTTAATGTTCTAGTTCATGGCTCTAATTTCAAGAGTCCATAGATTTCAAAGTTGTTACAAAGTGGGAATGTTTTTAATTATGCGTTAATACTTCTAATACTTCAAGAGCTGCATTGCTAGAGGAAAGTGAAAAACAAACCCTTCATGATGAAACTGCAGCAAGGGCCAAATGAAGGGCCTTCACTGAGGGGACTGAAGGCTGTTGACTCTCAAAACCGTTGGAAAATATTGACCAAAACATTTACCCTTGCTTCTAACTAACAAGGACTGACTTCATTCCAGAGCTGTCAGGCATGAGGAGGGTGAAGACCGCAGAGAAAAACCTGAGTCTGCCCATTCTTCACCCTGTCTGCACCTCGCTTCACCCGTTCACTGACAAGAGTGCACGCAAGCACACGTAAACATACACAAACACACCCATACGCATCCACACGCACGCACACACACAAACACTCCCACAGCTAACAAAAACATATGGAAATGTCTGGTCTACCCAAAATTACAACCAAATAATTGCAGCATTACCGCAAAAATGGAAGAGGAAAGTGGAAGGAGGAAAAAGTAAGGAACTTGCCTTGCATTAAAGAACCTAATTGGTTAAAGAAAATTGTGATAAATAAAAAAGTTTACCAGTTTCATTTAAGGACCAATAGTTTGACAGCCGTCCCATATAGATTGCAAAATAGTTGGGAAGAGATTTTTGACGTACCGATTCCATGGCATAGTGTTTATGAACTGATACGCAAAACGACGCCGGATTCAAAACTTTGAATTTTTCAATTTAAATTATTATATAAAATTCTTGCTACCAATTGAATGTTATTTGTATGGGGGATACAATCTTCCCAGCTCTGCAGATTTGGCTGTGAAGAGACAGAATCATTAGATCATTTCTTTTGGTACTGTCCATTTGTAGCTTGTTTCTGGACACAGGTCCAGGAATGGCTGAAGGATTGCAATATTTGCATGGAGCTGACCCTGCAGATAGCACTACTGGGTGATCTGAAAAGTCATAGTCAATCGACCAATAATATAATAATACTTTTAGCAAAAAAAAATATTTTCAATTCACAAACTGTAGAAACAATGAGAATAGAAAGGTTCAGAACTTTTGTAAAACATCACAGTACAGTTGAAAAATATATGGCAAATAGAAATCAAATATGGATGGTGTTAAGAGATAGATGGGAGGTGTTGAATGGAGCTGAAGGATGGGACTAATAACAACAACTAATAACAACAAGATAACTAGTGTAAGACATAATAGGTATATACGTTATATATTGTGAGCTTTTGTGAAAGAGCACAGTTAGAAAGATATGGCATATAGAAGCAAACCAGATGGACATCATGAAAATGATTGGAGGAAGTTCAGGAGTAAAAACAAACAAAATATAATTATTGACTGTGTCCATAAAATGTATATAGTATGTATAAGCATGAAGTAGAGGCCTAAGCATTGTTGTTCACTAGTTTACTCCAATTAGGGAAGGGATGGTGGGGTTGGAAAGTAATAAAGGGAAATATATACAGTGGGGAGAACAAGTATTTGATACACTGCCGATTTTTCAGGTTTTCCTACTTACAAAGCATGTAGAGGTCTGTAATGTTTATCATAGGTACACTTCAACTGTGAGAGACGGAATCTAAAACAAAAATCCCGAAAATCACATTGTATGATTTTTAAGTAATTCATTTGCATTTTATTGCATGACATAAGTATTTGATCACCTACCAACCAGTAAGAATTCCAGCGCTCACAGACCTGTTAGTTTTTCTTTAAGAAGCCCTCCTGTTCCCCACTCATTACCTGTATTAACTGCACCTGTTTGAACTCGTTACCTGTATAAAAGACACACTCAATCAAACAGACTCCAACCTCTCCACAATGGCCAAGACCAGAGAGCTGTGTAAGGACATCAGGGATAAAATTGTAGACCTGCACAAGGCTGGGATGGGCTACAGGACAATAGGCAAGCAGCTTGGTGAGAAGGCAACAACTGTTGGCGCAATTATTAGAAAATGGAAGAAGTTCAAGATGACGGTCAATCACCCTCGGTCTGGGGCTCCATGCAAGATCTCACCTCGTGGGGCATCAATGATCATGAGGAAGGTGAGGGATCAGCCCAGAACTACACGGCAGGACCTGGTCAATGACCTGAAGAGAGCTGGGACCACAGTCTCAAAGAAAAACATTAGTAACACACTACGCCATCATGGATTAAAATCCTGCAGCGCACGCAAGGTCCCCCTGTTCAAGCCAGCGCATGTCCAGGCCCGTCTGAAGTTTGCCAATGACCATCTGGATGATCCAGAGGAGGAATGGGAGAAGGTAATGTGGTCTGATGAGACAAAAATAGAGCTTTTTGGTCTAAACTCCACTCGCCGTGTTTGGAGGAAGAAGAAGGATGAGTACAACCCCAAGAACACCATCCCAACCGTGAAACATGGAGGTGGAAACATCATTCTTTGGGGATGCTTTTCTGCAAAGGTGACAGGACGACTGCACCGTATTGAGGGGAGGATGGATGGGGCCATGTATCGTGAGATCTTGGCCAACAACCTCCTTCCCTCAGAAAGAGCATTGAAGATGGGTCGTGGCTGGGTCTTCCAGCATGACAACGACCCAAAACACACAGCCAGGGCAAATAAGGAGTAGCTCCGTAAGAAGCATCTCAAGGTCCTGGAGTGGCCTAGCCAGTCTCCAGACCTGAACCCAATAGAAAATCTTTGGAGGGAGCTGAAAGTCCGTATTGCCCAGCGACAGCCCCGAAACCTGAAGGATCTGGAGAAGGTCTGTATGGAGGAGTGGGCCAAAATCCCTGCTGCAGTGTGTGCAAACCTGGTCAAGACCTACAGGAAACGTATGATCTCTGTAATTGCAAACAAAGGTTTCTGTACCAAATATTAAGTTCTGCTTTTCTGATGTATCAAATACTTATGTCATGCAATAAAATGCAAATTAATTACTTAAAAATCATACAATGTGATTTTCTGGATTTTTGTTTTAGATTCCGTCTCTCACAGTTGAAGTGTACCTATGATAAAAATTACAGACCTCTACATGCTTTGTAAGTAGAAAAACCTGCAAAATCAGCAGTGTATCAAATACTTGTTCTCCCCACTGTATATTTTTAAAGGATATGTATGTATATGCGTATATGTATGTATGTATGTATGTATATATTGTGACGACCCTCCCACTCTGTCTGCCGTATTCTCTCTTTGCTCTTGTTTCCTTATTAGGATGCCGGTGGGCGGAGTTGGGGGGGTCGTCAGTTACATGGGAAACACCTGGGCCGGGTGTGTCCCAGGATAAATGGACCTCTTCCACATTCATTGGGGAGACTCTCTCCAGGCAGATACTTTGATCTTGGTTGTGATATTTTTGAGGCTTTTTTGGGTTGTTTGCTTTGGCACTTTTCAACACTTTTCCATATTACATTTATGCATGCAAACACTCACGTACACTACTGATTACTGATTACACACACCATTGTTATTTGATTTAGTTTACTTTAATTAATAAATATATACTTTGAGTACTCCTTGTCTCCACGTGTCTCCCTTTTGTTACGAACTTGAGCCGGTTCGTGACAAGTGGGGGCTCGTCTGGGATTTTGAACTGGTTGTGTTTGGGAGAACGTGGAGTTAATGTCCAATTCTGTAGGGTTTTTCTTTGTAAATTTTGTTAGTTTGTTTGAGTTTGATAGGCCAGTATTGGTTGCCTTTGGGTTTTGTACTGCGTTGGAGAGAGTACATTGGTTAGTTTCCAGTCCCTGCCCAGCCTGGAAACTCTTGCTCTACTCGCTGTTGGGACATCGGTCTGAGGTGAGTACAATCGGCTGTGTACCTCAGTGGGAGATTGGGTAGGGTAGTGACATTTGCTACCCGGAGCTATAGCTTTTTCCCCTGATAGGCTTAGTGACGTGTTTTGTTTTGGGATACGTTGGGCATGGTTAAATGTTTGTTATTTTTGTGTGGTGTCAGTGGACTGAGCAGTTGTCTCGGGGGCACATCCGTGGCTTGGGGAAATCTACCAGCGTGCTGGGGGTTTAATTCCTTGCCAGCGGGCTACAGTGCGTAATTACCCACCGCAAATCTGCACGAAGACTAGGGTTGAGTTATTGTAGGTTTTGGGGAAGCTCCATATCCCAGCTCTTTTCTGTGGTGCTCGGTGTGATTGTATTTCTCTTGTGTCTGGTGTGCTCAGCAGAGGGGTTGAGCAAGATTATTATGATCTATATATATTTAATTTTTTTTCCCTGATTATGGCGTCTAATGTAGACGAGTTCATTCGCTTTCCATCAGAAGAACTGTTAGAATTATGTACTAAAGAACAGCTGTTGAAGGTTGCTGAACACTACAAGGTTGAAATTAGTGATAAACGTCTAAAAAATTCTATTAGGTTAATATTGAAGGCCAATTTGATGGAGAGTGGTATTCTGGATGTTACCACTGGGGCAGCCTCTGCTGAGGACACGTTGTCTCCCCGATATGTTACAATGACCGTTCCATCGGTTAGTCATAGTAGTCTTCTTTTTGAACAGCAGAAAGAACTGCTTCTGTTACAGCTAGGGCATGATCGTGTAAAATATGAAAGGGAATTGGAATTTAAACAGGATATGGAGCGTGCTAAAATCAAGCTGCAACAAGAGCGACTAGAGTTGGTTAGGGGAAGGAAAGCTCTCAGGGGAGAGTTTGCTCTGGGAAGGTGACCCAGAGTTACCTAGGGGTCGTTCCTCTTTTGGTCGTAATCCAGAGACATTTGATGTTGTAGGGAATTTACGGTTGTTGCCCCAGTTTAATGAAAAGGACCCGGAGACATTCTTTTCGTTGTTTGAGCGTGTTGCTGACGCTAGGAGTTGGCCTGATTCTGATCGCACTTTGATGTTGCAGTGTGTGCTGACTGGTAAAGCGCAAGAAGCATATTCAGCTCTTAGCGTAGCAGACAGTGTTAGTTATGAGAAGGTTAAAACGGCTGTGTTACAGAGTTACGAATTGGTCCCTGAGGCTTACCGCCAACGATTTAGAACTTTAAAAAGGGATGATCAGCAGACTCATGTTGAGTTTGCGCGAATATTATCTTCACAGTTCAATCGCTGGTGTTCTGCCTCTGCAGTTATGACTTTCCAAGGGCTGTGTGATCTGATTATGTTAGAACAATTTAAGGACACAATCCCTGATCGTATAGCCACGTACATTAACGAACGAAAAATAAAGACTGTTGCTGAAGCTGCGGTTTTGGCAGATGAATATGTGTTGACTCACAAAAATGTTTTTGCCGAACCCCGTATTCGGAGTGAGTGGGGGCGTTCGCAGAGATTTGGGCCTCGCTCGCCGAGATACTTCGGTTCCCGGGCAGAGTTTCATTCAAATAGGGTTGAGCCTGATACCCGTGGTAAAACTGACGTTGGTCAAGAGTGTCACTACTGTCAAGAATTAGGTCATTGGAAAAATGAATGTCCGATTCTTAGATCTAGGGGTAAATTCAGTACAGGTGCTTATGGTAAATCGAGGCCTGCAGCGTTAGCCGCGCCTGTTCCACATCAGTTCACTCATGACGCATTGTCTCCTGCCCGGAGCCAGGTGAAGGGTTATATTGATCCCGACTATTTACCTTTCGTTACGGAGGGTTTTGTGTCTATGGTAGGAAGTAAGAACCTAGTGCCAGTAAAGATCCTAAGAGACACAGGTGCCTCTGAATCATTTGTGTTGGAGTCTGTGTTACCCTTCTCTGCGGAGACTGATTCGGGGAATAGTGTTCTAATCAGGGGAATAGGTTTGAACACTCTGTCAGTTCCATTGCATAAACTGATGTTGGATTGTTGACTGGTGAAAGGTGAGGTTGTTGTGGGGGTGCGTCCTTCATTGCCTATTGAGGGTATTGACGTGATCCTTGGAAATAACTTGGCTGGGGAGCGTGTGTGGCCTATCGTGTCTCCATCTTTAGTGGTTTCCACTAAGCCGTCAATTGTAGGGATTCCTGATGAGAGTGCGCAGGATTTCCCAGAGGTGTTTTCTGCGTGTGCAGTGACCGCGTTCTATGATCCATGACGACCTGGTCACGGAGCTGGCTAACGAGAATACCATAAAGAAGTCTGTTACTGTTTTCCCTGTTATCCCGTTATCTGTATCCCGCTCCGATTTAATCGAGGCGCAACGGACTGACCCTACATTAGAAGAGTTGCGGGACCAAATTGTGTCTGTGGAACAGTTGGGAGATGTCGCACAGGGCTATTTTCTCCAAGAGGAGGTCCTGATGAGAAAGTGGATGTCTCATGGTAGTTGTTTTCTGGGGGAGGCGATTAGTCAGGTTGTGGTACCAGTTAAGCTTCGTGAGTTGGTGCTGACAACTTCTCACAACGACGTTGCTGGGCATATGGGTGTGAGAAAAACCTACAATCGCATATTACGACATTTTTTTGGCCAAGATTAAAGAGGGATGTTTCTGATTTCATCAAAACTTGTCACACCTGTCAATTAACTGGTAAACCTAATCAAGCTATTAAGCCGGTACCACTGTTCCCTATTCCTGTACTCAGTAACCCTTTTGAGTATCTGATTATTGACTGTGTTGGTCCTCTGCCTCGTTCCAGAAAGGGTAGTAATTATTTGTTGACTGTGATGTGTCAGACCACTAGGTTTCCTGCTGCCTATCCTCTCAGGTCTATCACGACTAAGTCTGTGTTAAAAGCTTTGACTCAGTTTTTCTCACTGTTTGGAATCCCTAAGGTCATTCAAAGTGATCAAGGATCTAATTTCACCTCTAATCTCTTTGGACAGGTTCTCCAACAACTCCATATTAAACACAACTTGGCTAGCGCTTATCATGCCCAAAGTCAAGGAGCACTGGAACGTTTCCATCAAACGCTTAAGTCTTTGTTGAGATCTTATTGTACTGAGATGGATAGGGATTGGGAGGAGGGGTTGCCTTGGTTACTGTTAGCTGCTAGGGAGGTTTCACAGGAGAGCACAGGTTTTAGCCCAAATTACCTAGTGTTTGGACATAAGGTGCGTGGGCTTTTATCTGTTCTCCAGGATGACTGGAAGTCTCCCGAGCCTCCTCAGTCCCTGTTATCATATGTGTGTGATTTTCGGCGACGCTTGTATGCCGCTGGTGAAATGGCTAAAGAGAAGCTATCATCTTCACAGGACAGGATGAAGAGCATATATGATCGGCGAGCTGAGCCTCGGTCACTTTAGTCCAGGTGATCAGGTTCTGGCTCTGCTGCCAATTGTTGGTTCTCCTTTTCAAGCCAAGTTTCAAGGTCCATATACAGTGGTGCGCCAGGACACTGAGCAAAATTATCTAGTTGCCACTCCAGAACGGAGGAAAGCACATCAACTGTGCCATATAAATTTGTTAAAACCCTATTATGCACGTTCCTCTGAGACTGAACAGGGGGAGTCTACAGAGGACGGTAAGGCTGTTCTTTTGGCTGATACTGTTTATTCCCTGGATTCTGGTCATGCTAGGTCTGTGCAGGAGCAGGAAGATGTTTCTGGTCCCGACGATTGCATACTGCAGGGTAGATTGAAGAATTCAGAGACACTGGAGATTTTAGATAGTCTTCTTACTCATCTACCTGTTGATGGGCGGAAAGAGATGGTGGGTCTGATTCGGAGATTTCCAGGGTTGTTTTCTGATACACCAACACGTACAAACTTAATAGAACATGATATTGACATTGGAGATGCTGACCCCATTCGTCAACGGTTCTATAGAGTTTCTTCAGAGAAACTGCGTTGTCTGGATGCTGAGGTCAGGTACATGCTGGAGAGTAAAATAGCAGAGCCTTCTTTCTCCAGTTGGGCTTCTCCCTGTATCTTGGTCAGTAAATCGGATGGAACAAACAGATTTTGTACGGACTACCGTAAGGTAAACGATGTCACTAAGCCGGATTCATTTCCTCTTCCTCGGATGGAGGACTGCGTTGATCAAGTCGGGCGCAGCTAAGTTTGTGAGCAAATTTGACCTGTTAAAGGGCTATTGGCAGGTGCCACTGACGAGTAGGGCACGTGAAATCTCTGCCTTTATTACACCTTTTGGTCTGTACTCGTATTCGGTTATGAGTTTCGGGCTGCGTAATGCGCCTGCAACTTTTCAGCGACTTATGAACAGGGTTGTCTCTGGTCTGGCCGGGTGCGCTGTTTATCTGGACGATGTAGTGATATATGCAGATACTTGGGAGGAACATCTGTCCCGTATTCAAGCCTTGTTCGAACGTCTGGCTGCGGGTCGTCTCACGATAAATTTGGCTAAATGTGAGTTTGCTCAGGCGACTGTGACATACCTTGGAAAGGTGGTTGGGCAGGGTGAAGTGCGTCCTGTTCGGGCTAAAGTGGTAGCTATTGATGCTTTTCCACTACCAACTACTAAAAAGGAACTGATGCGTTTCTTGGGAATGATTGGGTATTATCGTGGTTTTTGTAGGAACTTCTCTACTGTGGTCGCTCCCTTGACAGATTTGCTGAAAGCTAAGGCTGTGTACGTATGGTCTTCTCATTGTCAACAGGCTTTCGAAGATGCAAAGAGGTTGCTTACTTCAACTCCGGTACTGGCTGCTCCTCGTGTGGATTTGTCATTTACCTTGCAGGTGGATGCTAGTCATGTGGGGGCGGGTGCAGTGTTGCTGCAAGCAGATGTGGCTGGGGTTGAGAGGCCTGTTAGTTTCTTTTCCAAAAAGTTTAACCATTATCAGTTGAACTATTCTGTCATTGAAAAAGAAGCATTAGCACTTATATGGGCGCTACAACACTTTGAAGTGTATGTTGGGTCGGGTGTAGTACCTATTGTGGTTTACACCGACCATAACCCTCTCACATTTTTGAGGTCTATGAGGTGTCCTAATCAGAGGATAATGAGATGGTGTTTATTTTTACAATCTTTCCATCTAGATGTGCGGCACATCCGGGGGACTGATAACGTGATTGCTGATGCGCTCTCTCGTGCGCCCTGTTCATGAATATTGATGTGACCGACCAGTGTTTGATTTTGTCATGTTCTATCTTTCCTGTTTGTCCCCTCCTAGTCTTGTGTTTTTCTTTCCTCTTAAAGGTTGCTTCCTGGGTAAAGGTTGCTGAGGTCTGGAGAGGAGGATGATGGGTGGGGCAAGTGGAGGGGTGAACATGTACAACTTGTCGGTTTGGGACGCAGGGGCTGGTACGTTGGGCCGGGGTCCTTGTTGGTCCCCGGTCTTATGGGGGGGGGTGTGACGACCCTCCCACTCTGTCTGCCGTATTCTCTCTTTGCTCTTGTTTCCTTATTAGGATGCCGGTGGGCGGAGTTGGGGGGGTCGTCAGTTACATGGGAAACACCTGGGCCGGGTGTGTCCCAGGATAAATGGACCTCTTCCACATTCATTGGGGAGACTCTCTCCAGGCAGATACTTTGATCTTGGTTGTGATATTTTTGAGGCTTTTTTGGGTTGTTTGCTTTGGCACTTTTCAACACTTTTCCATATTACATTTATGCATGCAAACACTCACGTACACTACTGATTACTGATTACACACACCATTGTTATTTGATTTAGTTTACTTTAATTAATAAATATATACTTTGAGTACTCCTTGTCTCCACGTGTCTCCCTTTTGTTACGAACTTGAGCCGGTTCGTGACAATATATATATATATATATATATATATATATATATATGCGAGAGAAAAAAAACATATGGGGAATTGGAAGTGATGCAGACAATTACATTGATGGAAGTTACAATCTATCTGGAATATTAAAGCTGATCTACCCCCTAAAAGAAATTAAAATTATACATATACACTTCCACAACCTACATGAAGCTGCCATCGCAACTAAAGCAGCATCACCAATGCGATTAAAATGGTATAGCATAGACCCTATTATTTTTGGAATTTGTAACTGATCTTTTTCCATGAACCATAATACAGTGACTTTATTCAAGTGAGCTGCGTAGGAACTTCCATTCTAAAGCACTGTCCACATTCCTTAGCGTGTGGCTGTAGGACAAAAATGCTAGTCATTCCTTTGGTGGAAACAGAGCAGCTATTTTGGAGGTGTTCAGTGATAACCCTTATTAAGGGTATGAACCTACAAGCCTCTAGTATTTATCACACTGGATGACCACGAAGCCACTGAGCTATATATATCCTCTTACTGGGTTCAGACCACTAAGGGTTAGTCTAGCTTAGGGTTACCCAAACTCGGCCCTGTTGATCCATGTAGTGAATCTGTTGTTCAATGTGTTTGTATGGGATAATAGCAGTAAGGCCAAATTCAATGTTTCATCAAATCATTTTTTTATACACTACCGTTCAAAATTTTGGGGTCACTTAGAAATGTCCTTGTTTTAGAAAAAAAAAGCAATATTTTTGTCCATTAAAATAACATCAAATTGATCAGAAATACAGTGTAGACATTGTTAATGTTGTAAATGGCTATTGTAGCTGGAAACGGCTCATTTTTAATGGCAGCTTCATTAAATAGTACCCGCAAAATACCAGTCTCAACGTCAACAGTGAAGCGGCGACTCCGGGATGCTGGCCTTCTAGGCAGAGTTGCAAAGAAAAAGCCATATCTCAGACTGGCCAATAAAAAGAAAAGATTAAGATGGGCAGTCTGAGATATGGCTTTTTCTTTGCAACTCTGCCTAGAAGGTCAGCATCCCGGAGTCGCCTCTTCTCTGTTGACGTTGTGACTGGTGTTTTGCGGGTACTATTTAATGAAGCTGCCAGTTGAGGACCTGTGAGGCGCCTGTTTCTCAAACTAGACATTCTAATGTATTTGTTCTCTTGCTCAGTTGTGCACCGGGGCTTCCCACTCCTCTTTCTATTCTGGTTAGAGCCAGTTTGCTCTGTTCTGTGAAGGGAGTAGTGCACAGGGTTGTACGAGATCTTCAGTTTCTTGGCAATTTCTCGCATGGAATAGCCTTCATTTCTCAGAACAAGAATAGACTGATGAGTTTCAGAAGAAAGTTCTTTGTTTCTGGCCATTTTGAGCCTGTAATCGAACCCACGAGATCTTCAGTTTCTTGGCAATTTCTCGCATGGAATAGCCTTCATTTCTCAGAACAAGAACAGACTGATGAGTTTCAGAAGAAAGTTCTTTGTTTCTGGCCATTTTGAGCCTGTAATCGAACCCACAATTGCCGATGCTGAAGATACTCAACTAGTCTCAAGAAGGCCAGTTTTATTGCTTCTTTAATCAGTACAACAGTTTTCAGCTGTGCTAACATAATTGCAAAAGGGTTTTCTAATGATCAATTAGCCTTTTAGAATGATAAACTTGGATTAGCAAACACAACGTGCCATTGGAACACAGGACTGATGGTTGCTGATAATGGGCCTCTGTACGCCTATGTAGATATTCCATTAAAGATCAGCCGTTTCCAGCTACAATAACCATTTACAACATTAACAATGTCTACACTGTATTTCTGATCAATTTCTGATCAATCTGATCATTTCTAAATGACCCCAAACTTTTGAATGGTAGTGTATATTTTCTTTATACTTCAAGAAGTCTTAAAATTCCAAATCAAATAGCTAAATGATCCTAAATGACCCCCCACTGATGGAACTACAGTTTTGCACAGTTTTGTGTGTAGTAGTAGTGTGTTTGGGTAGTAGTGTGTGTGGTGTGTGGTAGTAGTGTGTTTGGGTAGTCGTGTGAGTTTGGAACACTGACCCATACTGTGTCTTGAATCTCTAACTCAGATTCCTGCCACCCATGTACATGATACTGACATGTTCTACTCTGCACTGTGGTTTGTATGTTTGTTGGTAATCTCTGACTGGGATGGAGGGGTTGTGTAAAACACCAGGCCAGTTAGTGGGGGGCTGTCCCATGACCATCTGCAGAGCTCAGAATTGGTCCCACATTAGACCAATGACCTTGGCACTGAAATGGGTTGCAGCTGCGGCTCCCAGGTCCATGTATCTGCTGTTAATGCACTCCCCCCCTACCAGCTCTACCCGGCCTGCCGGCCTGCCGGCCTGCCGGCCTGCCTGCCACCCTCTATCCCCCCAACTTTCATTTCCCCCAACCTCAAATTCCTTACAGATGTCTACCTGGGAGTAATCTGCTATCACAGTCAGACAAAGGGACGTCCCATGTCTTGCTCACAGTACAGCTCTTTGAATACACATACTGGACAAAAATAATGTCTAAGATGTACATTGAGGGAAAATAGTATTTGATCCCCTGCAGATTTTGTACGTTTGCCCACTGACAAAGACATGATCAGTCTATAATTTTAATGGTAGGTTTATTTGAACAGTGAGAGACAGAATAACAACAACAGAATCCAGAAAAACATGTCAAAATGTTATAAATTGATTTGCATTTTAATGAGGGAAATAAGTATTTGACCCCCTCTCAATCTTTTATACAGGTAACGAGCTGAGATTAGGAGCACACTCTTAAAAGGAGTGCTCCTAATCTCAGCGTGTTACCTGTATAAAAGACACCTGTCCACAGAAGCAATCAATCAATCAGATTCCAAAAATCTCCACCATGGCCAAGACCAAAGAGCTCTCAAAGGATGTCAGGGACAAGATTGTAGACCTACACAAGGCTGGAATGGGCTACAAGACCATCGCCAAGCAGCTTGGTGAGAAGGTGACAACGGTGCGATTATTCGCAAATGGAAGAAACACAAAATAACTGTCAATCTCCCTCGACCTGGGGCTCCATGCAAGATCTCACCTGATGGAGTTGCAATGATCATGATAATGGTGAGGAATCAGCCCAGAACTACACGGGAGGATCTTGTCAATGATCTCAAGGCAGCTGGGACCATAGTCACCAAGAAAATAATTGGGAACACACTATGCCGTGAAGGACTGAAATCCTGCAGCGCCCGCAAGGTCCCCTGCTCAAGAAAGCACATATACAGGCCCGTCTGAAGTTTGCCAATGAACATCTGAATGATTTAGAGGAGAACTGGGTGAAAGTGTTGTGGTCAGATGAGACCAAAATCGAGCTCTTTGCCATCAACTCAACTCGCCGTGTTTGGAGGAGGAGGAATGCTGCCTATGACCCCAAGAACACCATCCCCACCGTCAAACATGGAGGTGGAAACATTATGCTTTGGGGGTGTTTTTCTGCTAAGGGGACAGGACAACTTCACCGCATCAAAGGGACGGCCATAAACCGTCAAATCTTGGGTGAGAATCTCCTTCCCTCAGCCAGGGCATTGAAAATGGGTCGTGGATGGGTATTCCAGCATGACAATGACCCAAAACACACAGACAAGGCAACAAAGGAGTGGCTCAAGAAGAACCACATTAAGGTCCTGGAGTGGCCTAGCCAGTCTCCAGACCTTAATCCCATAGAAAATCTGTGGAGAGAGCTGAAGGTTCGAGTTGCTAAACGTCAGCCTTGAAACCTTAATGACTTGGAGAAGATCTGCAAAGAGGAGTGGGACAAAATCCCTCCTGAGATGTGTGTAAACCTGGTGGTCAACTACAAGAAACTTCTGATCTCTGTGATTGCCAACAAGGGTTTTGCCACCAAGTACTAAGTCATGTTTTGCAGAGGGGTCAAATACTTATTTCCCTCATTAAAATGCAAATCAATTTATAACATTTCTGACATGCATTTTTCTGGATTTTTTTGTTGTTATTCTGTCTCTCACTGTTCAAATAAACCTACCATTAAAATTATAGACTGATCATGTTTTTATCAGTGGGCAAACTGGCAGGGGATCAAATACTTTTTTCCCTCACTGTATATGAAAAGGACCAAAGCTCCTGCTTTGACTGCCATGATTGAGTTCTGGTTACTAAGTTGTGTGCATGACATAAATATAAAATGGAGGGAGATGAAGAGGTGTGTCTACTTGTGTTGTGACGCATATTAGCCTCTCATGTCAGTTTAAGCTGTAGAGCTGCATGACGTCTATGCTAGGGGTAGCGTTCCTCGCTGGCCATAAATACACATTCATGGAGCGCCGCAGATCACGATGGCACATACTCTCGTTGTGACTCATCAGATATTTTACACAGATATCTTGCTGACTGCTTACACACATACAGATGTAGGATCTACATTTGAGCCAGTTTGCTACAGCAGGAAAATAATCCTGCAGCAACAGGAAATGTGAATTATTATGTGGATTATAATGAATGGTTATTTGTGCAGGGGTTGATACATTTTTCGTAAGGGAAAATCAAGTCTGAAATTTCAAACTGGAAATTACAATCTTCAGTAGCCTTTTTAAAACTCAAATAAACTACAAGTTTTAACATTCTCCTGCTATAGGGTGATCAAATGAAGATCCTACATCTGTACACACACACGCACACCTAGTACCACTTATTACTCTGCGCTCGTTAAAACAAACCACAGTGAATTTCTCTCATGTCTAGAGGGGTGTATTTATAAGTGGCTAGTCTGTCTAGCCTAGCATGCCGCAGATGACTGGGCTGTTACCAGACCTGCCACCAAAGGCCAAACTACATTCCTGAAACCCTCTATTAGATGCATGGTTATAACGTACCATAGAGAAACACAGTCAGCTTCTCTCTCATCCACATCACTATACATTAGTCCTCGTCTTGTTGATGTTGATGGCAATGTGGTATATCTTCATCTGAAATAACAAGTTGTAGTGATATTCCTTCCAGAAAGATGCCAAGGCGATGTTAATAAGGTTTCTTTTGGAGGCTGGGGGTTTGGTTCCTGGCATGTAAAGTGATGGGTGTGTCTGCTATGGTATGCTGACTGATAGGGATATGTTGCCAGGTTACAGGGACACTGCCCTCCTCTTTAGTGGGGCAACAGTAAGGGACTGGACTCAGCTCTTTCTCAAAAGACATGGTTAAAAACGACATCTTCTCTCTCTCTCCTTCCTTCTCTCCCTCTCTCACTCTCTCTCGCTCTTACTGAAGGGTATTAAACCTATTTGGATGCAGCCTGCCTCATGTTCCATTCTTCCATCCCCTGTTTAAAATAAAACAAACAATCCAGCCCGCTTATTTTTAGCCTCAGAATCTTCACTATAATATCAGTCTAATGCCATGGTTCTGGAGAAACTGAAACTAATTCTCAAACTGTAAAAGGCAAAAAAGTGTGATGAATTGGGATTTGAACCAAGGTTTCCTGCAGGCCACAAGTGTTTGCCCGTTGAGCTAAAGATTAATTATAAACACAAGTCTCCAGGTGTCACGAAAGGCTCCTAATCATGTGAGTGTGGTTAAGAAGCAGGTTCAAACCAGGACCATCATCTTCTCCTGCTCTTCAGAGAACCACATTCCCTGGCCAGACAGCCCTCTGAACTCCCAACTCATTCCAGTACTGAAGAGACCAGGAATACCACCACGTTCCTGGTCTCTGAATCCCAGCTCCCAGCCTTTCCTGCCTGTCAGTAGAGGAATGAGAAGCAGATCTTTGGCAGGGGCTTGGATGGGGATGGTGTAGTGGGGAAGTGGGAGTTGAGTTGCCAACTAAGGGATGCACATGCTGCGTTTAAGTCCACTTTGAAGGCTACCAGATGCCTACCTTTTAATGGCCATGGTCTCTCAAAAATATACTGTAGGCTTACAGCTGGACTGAGTGCAATAATGACCAAAAAATGAAATGCTGGGTTAAAAATCAACCCAATTTTGATTATTTGATAAAGCAGCGCTGGGACATTTTTGGACAGAACACACCCTGGGTTATTTTGATGTTTACATACTGCAAATTACATTTTTCCTTAAAATGTTTAACATTTTACACATTCTTCTAGACCAGGGTTTCCCAAACACGGTCCTGGGGCCCACCCTGGGTGCACGTTTTGGTTTTTGCACTAGAACTACACAGCTTGATGATGAGTTGGTTATTTGAATAACCTGTGTAGTGCAAGGGCAAAAAACAAAACATGCACCCAGGGGGGCCCCAGGACCGAGTTTGGGAAACCCTGTTCTAGACTATTACGATTATTTATTACATATTCTAATAAGGAGGTATCTATCCCAACATTGGGATTGGCATAGTCTATACTATACAACATAATAGATTAACAGGAATGATATTTACTCTCACGGGTGGCTAAAAATAACTATCTGAAAGCCACGCCCCTAGCAAACTACGCCTCCAGTCTTCTGATCAATAACCCAGCATCAATAACACAGCATCAACAACCCAAACTTGCTCTTTTAAAGAAAACAACACAACTATGTGACCCAACTCCTGCAACACAGCATTTGGGTCAACCAAACAGCCCAGCATTTTTTTTGAGTGTAGGTGATTGTTTCAGGGGGTCTAGGAGTCTGTGTAGGAGTGGACTGGATGCTAGAGAAAGAGACGCTAAACAAAAACAAGCCAATTAGTTTCTTTTTAAAAAAACACCCTGGCAAAGCAACCTCTACCAAATAAAAAGATGACATCTGTACTATTTTCTTTGTAATTTTGATGCAGCAAGTAAGAATAGATGATTGACAGAGACAGCGTGGTTAAAATCCCCTCCTCAGGCTCTGTCCCTGTGCAGATGCAGTGGCCTCCAGTCCCATTCACTGGAGCACATCCCTACAGCCAGCAGATATTTTACAAGTGGACTGTGTGACCAGGCAAGAAGTACTTCCAGATAAAAGGCCCAGGGGACATCCACCGTGCCAAGAGAGAGAAACAGAAGAAGAACAAGCCTCCTCTCCCTTTCCTGTTCTCATCTAAAGCAGACCACAGAGACTCATAACAAGAGACAGTAGTGTAGAGGACGAGAGAGAAAGTGCAGGACAGAGAAGGGACATCATGGATAGAAACAATGGGCAGGAAGTCAACATAATGAATAACACATTGATAGTGTAGGCCTATTTGCCGTTTTGCCATTACTCTCTGAATTAGATTTTCCGTTGCCTCTGCTACCAGCCTAACAAGGCAGACTGGTGTGTGTGTGTGTGTTAATGCAGGCCAGGGGTGTGAGAGAGTCCTACTCCTGGGCCAGTTGCCAAGCTCACACTGTGGGCACTGGACAGCAGCAGGAATTCCCCCCAATAAACAAGGTGTTGTCGTTATCCTCAAACCCAGGGAAGGCAGAGTGAAAACACCCTGGGACCAGCCTGGTGTTCAATTGGCAACAAATGGAAGACTAACGCTCCGAAATGGAGTAAATCGGGTACTATCTGAACTTGTTTTCATTTTGTTACAGTGTGCGCTAATGAACATGACCTTGGAATCTCAGTTTCACCAACCAAGTGGGGAGGAAATAGTTCCTAAAAGTTTGAAGTGCTGTTCATGATCAAAACATTCCTTGGCCAAAAGCCTGAGTATGCATGTGTGGAGATGTGTTTTTTGGGGTATTTTTGTGTTGGTATATTAGGTTTGTGTTTCAATGTGTGTATGAGTGCATGTGTGTGTGTGTGTGTGTAGTTCAGGATGCCCGCTGACTTCCTCTATCTGACAGAATGCTTTATGAGCAGAGTTGAAGAATTTGTTCGAATGGGAAATGAGATAGTACGAAAAAATAAAAGTGTCCCTTTATCGATGCTGTTTTAGGACTTGGAACGTCTTTTGGTTGAGACAGGAAGAAAGGGGCCTCTTGTGAAAACCAAAATACAAGCAACCTTACAGTAATGTGCTGCATAGCTAGAGTACTATAAATCAAGAAAAACTATGTCATACAATCTAAGATATATGATAAGCACTTATGTTTGCCTTGCTCTACCTGCTATAGTACACTGATCAACAGCATTCAATCTCAGCACCTTTACTGTACAGTACACGTCATACTGAGATGATTAAATGTGCTACTCTTCACACTTATATACTGCATACAATTCAATGTGTTTTTAAAATGTCAACAACCTGAAAAACTAAGAGTAAATCCCAAAGCAACTCTTCCCTCTTTCCGCAACTGCAGTCCAGGAGCAGGATGGCCAGGCTAGTAACAGGGTTAATAATGACCATGAGGTTGTGTTTAAAACGTAAAGGTCACGTCCAGACAGTCCCTGATTGGTCAGTAATTGTGAACAGCCAACCACGTCCCTGGAACCCTCTCCTTTAACCAGAAGTGACAGACACTAATGAGCAGAACACATTCAGCTCTTAACTCCTGCCCTCCACTCATGGTAAAACATGATGAATAAAAGCTGTAGTACATTTTTTTTAAATAATAAAGTCCTAGCTCTGATTACTGACTACTGCTGAGTTTACTGCCAGACCTAGATTACTCACATACACTAATACCACTCAGTGCACTGCAAGGGCCAACAGGTTGATAAGCATTATGCACAAATGTTACATACTCTAATAGAAAATTAAAGTAATATGATGCATAGCATACATAGAGTATTTATGGATGACTTTAGCGAGAGTTGCTGGTTTAGCTAAGTCTGTGAGGTGAAAAACACCACTTATTACATCTACCATGTGGTGACTCTGACCCTGCTCTGTCTCCCAGGCTCTTGCAGCACCGGTCTGGGTCTGCACCCTGGCTGTCTGCCTGTCCTCCAGAGCTGGCCTGCCTACGTCACCTATGTGTCTGACACAGTCCGAGACCTGCAGGATAGTGAGAAGAGGAGGAGGGGAGAGAACTCTACCTGTGTCACTCAGACCGCATGGGCGTCACCCCACCACCAACAAGTCACAGGGGTGGCAGACCAAGGCACCATGACAACCCAGAGGTTGTTTCCATGGCGACTAGACCAACAGGTCATTTCCAGTCTCAGTGGATGAATAACTCATCATCTCCAGCGTTTGACATTTACAGCAACACACAATCCCTTTATTCTCCTCCTTCCAGTCTGCTGTCCATCCCTCTCTCTCTTAGTTCCTGGTCCCCTCCCCTGACCTCTCCTTCTTCTGCCCCTCCGCCTACTCTTTCTGATGGGTCAGCCCATTCCCCTCCCTCTTCTCCTCCAACATCTAATCGTCATCTCTCTGTCGTGTCAGCCCCTTACCGCCCTTCTTCTCCTCCAGCCTCCCCTCTTCCTTCTCTGTTTTGCGGGACAACCCATTCGCTCCCTTCTCTAGCCTCCTCTCCTCTCTTTTCCCTTCCTTCTTCTCCTCCAGCCTCTCATCCATTCTCTTTCAGCACAGCCCCTTCTCTCCCGCCTCCTCTTTCCTCCCCTCCTCTCTTAGCAACCTCTCTCCTACCCTCTCTATCCTCCCAGGCTGTCCATGGCCATTCCTTTAGGATGCTGTTCTGCAGGCAGGGGACAGAGAGAAGAGGAGCAGGTCCCTGTTATAAAGTGAGAGCAAAGTATGAGTTCATGTCGTAGGTACAGCACATAATATAGTGTCTAATCAAAAACGCATCTTTTGACCAATGGGTAAAATAATTGTGTAGATATTGTTTTTTGTGTGAATACTCCTCTAAGAAAACCAATAGTTCAAACCTCATGTCTCTATCATAATCCATTTAAAAATTATTGGAGTTCTTACCCTTTAAGGATGGCCAAAATTAGGGTGAATAAATCAATGGAGGCCAGAGAAAAAATGTGGGAAAAAATCTGGAAATTAGCATTGCATCAGAGAGAATTAAGACTAACTGACAGGCTCACCGTTGAACTCATCTTTCTTCTTGAATCCGGAGGACACAAAACAATATAAAGGTAAGATAGATATCGATTGAGATGTGACATAGTATTTCCAGATTTTAGTATATGCTTTTCATATCAATGCGAAATTCCTTTTCTTTTTCAAAGATCTTTCACTAAAACAAGCGTATCTCTGTGAAATGTCAACGGGGCACTGAGCATACCACAAGCTTTTAATTTTCAAAGCCTTTTACATTTAATTCAGTTTGTGTCATGTTAATTTGGATTTTTGCGACCCGCGGAAACAACTTTGCAGACAACCATCACAAAAGTAATTGCGAGAAAGCTCTCTCAACAGAGCTCGGTGCTTGTTGTCGGATGTATTATGTTAAAAAATCTGACTTATTGGATATAATGTTAATATGTTAGAGAAAGACCCCACCGAATAATTCAGAACATGAAGAATCATATTTGTCTTGGTAAAATGTAATTTTTAACATAAGTATGTGAAATTTCATCACCAAAGTGCATTTTCACTCACTCTGGGCAGAGTGGATAGACTCTCTCTCTCTCTCTCTCTCTCTCTCTCTCTCTCTCTCTCTCTCTCTCTCTCTCTCTCTCTCTCTCTCTCTCTCTCTCTCTCTCTCTCTCTCTCTCTCTCTCTCTCTCTCTCTCTCTCTCTCTCTCTCTCTCTCTCTCTCTCTCTCTCTCTCTCTCTCTCTCTCTCTCTCTCTCTCTCTCTCTCTCTCTCTCTCTCTCTCTCTCTCTCTCTCTCTCTCTCTCTCTCTCTCTCTCTCTCTCTCTCTCTCTCTCTCTCTCTCTCTCTCTCTCTCTCTCTCACACACACACACACAGTCTTGAAGAGACTGTTGATCTGTGTGTGTCACAGAGCAGCTCTTTTTACATCCCTACAGACAGGGGGCATTGGACTCCCATCCTCACTCCTCCTCTGCCCTGTCCTGCCCCAGACACACAGCCAAGGATTGGAGGAGAGAAAAGGGCTGTGTGGCTTTTCCAGAAAACACCCAGGAGATACACTCCCAGTCAAAAGTTTTAGGACACCTACTCATTCAAGGGTTTTTCTTTATTTTTACTATTTGATGTCTTCACTATTATTCTACAATGTAGAAATAAAGAAAAACCCTTGAATGAGTAGGTGTCCTAAAACTTTTGACCGGTAGCGTATGTGTGCAAAACTCCCTGAGTGACACTTAATATGTTGTCCAGTTGACAATTGATTTATTTCCTGTCATCCTACAGTAATCATGTTGGTTTAATGCAAGAGGCAGAGTTCTCACACCAATCTGCTGCATTCAGCCTCGTTTGGAGCTAAGTAGCTGATGCCAAAAGAGCAAAAGAGCATGGTAATCCCAGCTATGTGCCATACAGGCTAACAACCCTCTTCTCTGACATACAGGAACATCTGTTCCTTCAATGTCCAATCAGAGTGGCCCAGGCAGAGACATTACTCTATGACCTCACCCATGGGACATGCAGAGAACACCCTATATGGAGAATGGTTCTGTAAAGAACCTTTCTCAATCTAAAAGGTTATTTGTAGAACCATACAGGGTTTTCTATATTCTGGTTCTATAGCCATATTATATTGTTAAAATTCCATAGGTTTTATTATTGTGTTTATTAAATGTCATGAACAGCATTATCATATCTCCCAGCATGCTATATTGCAGGTTGATTGTAAGAATTGTTTGTTTCAATATTTATGTTTTTGCATGTACATTGATTGATTAATTAATGTTATGCTTCTCAAATATAAATGACATACATTTTCTAAATTAATCCAACATGTTACTTGGATTTATTGCACCCGTTACTGAAATGATTGTTCCAGTTTAGATGCTTTATGTAGTCTCATATTTCAGTTGTCTCAACCCTGGCAGTCATTCTGAATAAAAAATTCCAAAGGTTGAATATTTTTTGTATTATGTATTTTTATTTTTATAAATTTTCATACATTTTTTGTAATATATATAAATATATTTGTATATATTTTTTTTAGGGGGATGAATTTGATTTGATTTATTAGGATCCCCATTAGCCGACGCCAATGGCGACAGCTAGTCTTACTGGAGTCCGACATATAACTAAAAAGACATTACAGACAAAATACTTTACAATTTACATATATTTAAAAACATGAACATGTAGTGTGTGTGCATGTATCAGTTACACATACATGTCAATACACAACAAGTAGGACACATGGGGGAGAGGCGTTGTGCCGTGAGGTGCTGCTTTATTTGTTTGCTTTATTCCCCACTCTGTCTGGATGTCAATAGGAATTACACAGCACTTTGCAAGCATAATGTGACAGGTTGTGTGAATAACCCAACATGTTGGGTTGTTCCGATTACCCAAACACGGGTTAATTTAACCATCAATTGAGGTTTTTATTCACTTTCATTCTGGGTTGACAGAGCAGCTGGGTCTATTTTTATGTAATCCATAGGTTATTTTCAGGAGGCATGGCATATTAGGGGTGTGGCTCTAGAACATTATTTTTGGCCACCTGTGAGTGTACATATCTTTCCTGTTGCTCATGTTAAGTCTGTACACTGCAAGGCTACATTTTGCTGAAATATTTTTGCACATTATATATCCTAATTCAATAATATTAACATTAGTATCTACATACTTCAACAAAGTGGTTAATAACCCATTGGGATTTGCATAGACTTTCAAGGAACTCAAATACTGCTGTAAGCTTCATTAAAGCTACAAAAGCTGACGTATTCAACCGTAACGTGATAACAATGATGAACCAGAATGACATTTACTCTCATGGGAGGCCAAAAATAACTTATTGAAGCCTCGCCCCTTCTAAGCCAAGCCTCCAGTCTTCTGATCTGACCCGCTGGATCATATCTCAATAACCCAGCATCAACAAACCAACCTTGCTATTTTTTTTAAACAACTCAATTAAGTGACCTAATGCCTGCAACCCAGCAGTTGGGTCATTCAAACAACCCAGTATTTTTGGGAGCGTAATCCCTCAAAATAAGGCCTTATGAAATACATATTTCATTGAGTTAAATAATAAAGTTTGAATGATAACATATTCACTTAGGATCTCACTTGGTGAAGTCCTTAGGATGGAAAATTAATGTATGCAAAAAGCATGTCTCTGTTACTAACAAATACAGTCATGGGTGGTAACTCTACAATTCACTTGAAAGGCAAGGCATTCTGGGAAATATGCAAATAAAGCTTTACACTAAGCAGTGTGTTAATTCAACACTGTTCAGTGTCTCTACGGATCTACACTTTCAGTGTTAATTTAACACTGGTGAATTTGCTGTGCATGCCAGTGGAATATCATCTGTGATTGCCTAATTTCAAACACACCATTCATAATGTTGTGAAGATATTGCACAGAACGGGCCAAAATAAGCAAAGGGAGATTTTTACTGTAATAAAGTTAGGGGAATGATCATAAATCAAGTGTGTGTCGTCTTGTATCTGTTCAGATTATAGAGAAATGGGAGGAAATGAGGCGTGCTTTTTGCATTGCCAACTATTACAAAGGCCCTGTGGCCTTGGTTCAGCAGCTCTAACCCTGTATGAGTTACTGTACAGTAGCATCATCACTCTTCTACTCATAAATGTCATTTTCTATGAACAGCTTTCTGTATATGGTGAAATGCCACAGTAGACCAATATAAGCAGATATTTAACTGTTTTCATTAGAGTTCTTGCAGTCAGAAATCTCCCATGCACCTGCATATTGTATAGTATGCATGTTGTGAGGGAAAAGGTGCTAAATGGCATATGTTATTATATTATTATAGATGTGGATTGACATGGATCTGACAGTAAATCTTGCAGCGCATCTCTGTCTAAGACCAAACCCACCATGCCCCTGTCATATTTAACCATACAGAGAGCACCCAGCACAGCAGCAGCTTACCCCGACAATGGAGTTGAACCCCTTACATTGATACACCTAGGCTATAGGCAGAGGGTGCTGCAGCTGTCCTGTGTAGGGTGGGAGATGAGAGGTAAAAGGTTGGTTCTTTAGTTCCAACGTCAAGAGTCAGGAAAGTGAAACCCAGTCCGAGGTGCAGCTGCACCCTGCTCTCCCTGGCAGCTGTGGCACGCTGTACTGTGGGCACACGTGATACCCAGGGTGCTGCCTGCACTGGAAGAGAGGCGGGAAGGGAAGGGCCTCCTCAGGTTCCCATGTGTTGCCTGAGAGAGAGAGAGAGAGAGCACACCACACCACACATCCAACAACAACATTAGACACTTTATGGAACACAAAGTCTTCACTATTTCATCCTGGAATATCCAAGGCCTTCACCAAATAAATCGGAAATACAGACATTGTCATCCTACAAGAAACATGGTATAGAGGAGACGGACCCACTGGTTGCCCTCTAGGTTACAGAGAGCTGGTAGTCCCATCCACCAAACTACCAGGTGTGAAACAGGGAAGGGACTCAGGGGGTATACTAATTTGGTATAGAGCAGACCTAACTCACTCTCAACAGAGAACAATTTCCTCCTGTGTGCTACCTATATCCCCCCACTAGAATCCCCATACTTTAATGAAGACAGCTTCTCCATCCTGGAGGGGGAAATCAATCATTTCCAGACCCAGGGACATGTACTAGTCTGTGGCGACCTAAATGCCAGAACTGGACAAGAACCTGACACCCTCAGCACACAGGGGGACAAACACCTACCTGGAGGTGACAGCATTCCCTCCCCCATATGCCCCCCTAGGCACAACTACGACAACATAACCAACAAAAACGGGTCACGACTCCTGCAGCTCTGTCGCACACTGGGTATGTACATAGTCAATGGTAGGCTTCGAGGGGACTCCTATGGTAGGTATACCTATAGCTCATCTCTTGGCAGTAGTACTGTAGACTACTTTATCACTGACCTCAACCCAGAGTCTCTCAGAACGTTCACAGTCAGCCCACTGACACCCCTATCAGACCACAGCAAAATCACAGTCTACTTGAACAGAGCAATACTCAATCATGAGGCATCAAAGCAAAAGGAACTGAATAATATTAAGAAATGCTATAGATGGAAGGAAATTAGTGTTGAAACCTACCAAATAACAATTAGGCAACAACAAATTCAATCCATTCTAGACAACTTCCTGGACAAAACGTTCCACTGTAATAGTGAAGGTGTAAACTTGGTAGTAGAAAACCTAAACAGTATATTTGACCACTCAGCTTCCCTATCAAATCTAAAAATCTCTAACAGAAAACTGAAGAAAAGTAACAACAGTGATAAATGGTTTGATGAAGAATGCAAAAACCTAAGAAAGAAATTGAGAAACCTATCCAACCAAAAACATAGAGACCCAGAAAACCTGAGCCTACGACTTCACTATGGTGAATCACTAAAACAATACAGAAATACACTACTGAAAAAGAAGGAACAGCATGTCAGAAATCAGCTCAATGTAATTGAAGAATCCATAGACTCTAACCACTTCTGGGAAAATTGGAGCTATCTATCCAAATCGGAGATGTATGGGTAAACCACTTCTCCAATCTTTTTGCTCAAAGGCAAATCTTAGAATCAACTATTAAAGACTATCAGAACCCACTGGATTCTCCAATTACATTGAATGAACTACAGGACAAAATACAAACCCTCCAACCCCAAAAGGCCTGTGGTGTTGATGGTATCCTCAATGAAATGATAAAATATACAGACCACAAATTTCAATTAGCTATACTTAAACTCGTTAACATAATAATATAATAATATAATAATAAACATCATCCTTAGCTCTTTGTGACCTGTTGCCACAAGAAAAGGGCAACCAGTGAAGAACAAACACCATTGTAAATACAACCCATATTTATGTTTATTTATTTTCCCATTTGTACTTTAACTATTTGCACATTGTTACAACACTGTATATATACATAATATGACATTGAAATGTCTTTATTCTTTTGGAACTTCTGAGTGTAATGTTTACTGTTAATATTTATTGTTTATTTCACTTTTGTTTACTATCTACTTCACTTGCTTTGGCAATGTTAACATATGTTTCCCATGCCAATAAAGCCCTTAAATTGAAATTAAATTGAATTGAGAGAGAGAGATGGGAAAAGGCCAGCTCTCTGGTTCCCGCTCTGCTGGGAAGCAGCCTTGCTGTGGGGTGTGGTGCGATGGGAGTCCCTGGGTGGTCGGTTGGCCCTGCACTACCCTGCCCTGTCCGAACGCTGCACGGAAAAAGCTACATTCAACAACTGGAGGCTCTGCTCTACACAGCAGCTTATATTACACACTGCCGAAGGAGAAGCCAGAGAAAGAAAGTCAGCAGCATACACAAACAGAGAGAGAGAGAACGAGGAGACATAAAAAGTGAAGGGTGTATAGTGAAAGAGGGGGACTATACATTGCAGTATGCTTGCTCACTTACTATAAACAATATTAAGTGAATTCCTTCCACAAAACAGAACCAAAGAACAATATGAACAGCTTTTTTGTGATCTTTGCTCCCAGTTTTTAGATTATAGTGACTGACTACCTTCACAATAATCCACATCGTGCTTCTGTGAAAAATGTGTCTACCGGTAGTCTACCCCTGGTAGTGCCACCACCCGTGGGCAGTGAGATCAACATGTTGGCCTCCCTGTATGGCCGTCTGTCTGTCTGTCTCCTAAGTAGTGACCTTGCCACCTCCTATTGAGGTCAGTCAGTTTTAGGGTGCATTCCCAGCTGCTGCAGCCCGTCCTGTCCACACACCACGTGGCCCTGCCATGGGGCCACCAGGGGACCCCAGGGGCCATTGGCTAACACACAGAGGCATGTCACTACTACTCACGTGGCCCAGGCACCTGACATACATATACACACCACAGGAGGCAGAGAGTGGCACCTTAATTGGGGAGAAAGGGCTTGTAGTAATGGCTGGAGCGGAATAAGTAGAACGGTATCAAATACCTCAAACACATGGTCTCCATGTGTTTGATGCCATTCCATTCGCTCCATTCCAGCCATTATTATGAGCCGTCCTCCCCTCAGCAGCCTTCACTGATACACTCACCATCACTATGATCAGCAATACTATCTTGGGGAGGGAGGCTTTAGGGTGGGTTGAATGAAAAGTAAAGTGTTGTGTTGAGAATTCCTGTAATAGGAGTTTGTATTATGCCTTATCACTTGGGTATCCAACTATCCGTTCAATCTCCAAATAAGGGGCTGTGTGCCCATCTTTGCCACATACCTCCGCCCTTACATCCTGGCACCTCTGGTCGGCATACCAACGACCTGCAGGCGTTTCCGATCAGCTCAACCTACAACGTCCGTTAGCATCCAGAAGTAGGAGGGACAGTCATTACAATTTTGGCATTCGCAAAATGGCTGACCATCCTTCTCTATGTCTCTCTGTTGGGTGTGAGGCTGTGCAGTTGACAGCTTTTCAGTGCCACTCTGGCCTTCCTTCATTAAAGGGAAGAATAGCCCTATTCTACTTCAGTCCAATTTGGATGAGTTGGGGAGAACAGTTTGAAAGCTTGTGAGGAGCTCTCCCCAACCAGACATCATTGGCATTTGGGACAGAGATAGAGGGGGCAGGGGTCAGAAAATGTCAGCAAACAAAAAAGGAATGCTTTTGCATTCCTCTTTTTCCGCCTCAATGTTTATTACTGGATTTTGGGTTGGCATTTTGTTTGGGTACAGAGTGAGCTATGAGAGAGGAATGCAGAGAGGAAAAGTCCCAAAATGTTATACGCTTCACACAAAACTTTTTACAGTCAATTACATTCTGTATTCTGATACTTGAAAAGTACAATGTAAAATTTAACTATACCCCCTAGAGTCGATTGACGCACAAGGGCATCAATCTAAGTAACATAATAAAGAAATGCCCATCAAAATCCCTCAGTTTAAGCTAGATATCTCAATACACCGCATCCGCCGATGTTGCACTTCCGCATCTATGGTGAAAGGTGGCAGAGCTAGAGCTGTGTTTGTCAGACCATGAGACATCCTGAAAATCGGTCTACTCACAAAAACATCTGTAGCATCCGGCCTACAAACTATTATGGTCATCTCCGTTTTGCTCTACGGCACCCACAAATGTCACAGGACTTGTCTGAAGGTAACCAGTACCGGTTTACATTTTTTTTATGGAAGCATGAAGGTATATTGAACAACAATATAAATGCAACATGCAACAATTTCTAAGATTTTACTGAGTTACAGTTCATATAAGGAAATCAGTCAATTGAAATGAATTCATTAGGCCCTAATCTATGGATTTCACATGACTGGGAATATAGATATGCATCTGTTGGACACAGATACCTTAAAAAAAGGTAGGGGCTTGGATCAGAAAACCAGTCTGTATCTGATGTGACCAAATTTGCCTCATGCAGCGCTACACATCTCCTTCGCATAGAGTTGATCAGGCTGCTGATTGTGGTCTGTGGAATGTTGTCCCACTCCTCTTCAATGGCTGTGTGAAGTTGCTGGATATTGGCGGGACCTGGAACACGCTGTCGTACACGTCGATTCTAAGCATCCCAAACATGCTCAAAGGGTGACATGTCTGTGCGTGTGCAGGCCATGGAAGAACAGTGACATTTTCAGCTTCCAAGAAATGGGGCTGTGCATTATCATGCTGAAACATGAGGTGATGGCGGCGGACGGCACGACAATGGGCCTCAGGATCTCGTCACGGTATCTCTGTGCATTGAAATTGCCATCGATAAAATGCAATTGTGTTCGTTGTCCATAGCTTATGCCTGCCCATACCATAGCCCCACCGCCACCATGGGGCACTCTGTTCACAACTTTGACATCAGCAAACCGCTCGCCCACACGACGGCATACACGTTGTCAGCGGTTGTGAGAAATTAACATAAAATTAACTGGCAACAGGTCTGGTGGACATTCCTGCAGTCAGCATGCCAATTGCACGCTACCTCTAAACTTGAGACATCTGTGGCATTGTGTTGGGTGACAAAACTGCACATTTTAGAGTGGCCTTTTATTGTCTCCAGCACAAGGTGCACCTGTGTAATGATCATGCTGTTCAATCAGCTTCTTGATATGCCACACCTGTCAGGTGGATGGATTATTTTGGCAAAGTGACTTTGGGTCCTTGAAAAGCGCTATATATGTCCCATGTATTGTTATTATTACAGTTTTTTACGATTGTTTACACACTAAAATTTAAATTTCCACACAATTAGCAAAATTGTACTCCAATGAGCAAAACACCTCCACAGATTTGCACAACATTACACACAATGTCCGCCTCACCCTTTTTGCAAAACATTACACACAGTGATTTGTAAAACTCTACACACATTTTCACACCTTAGACACAGATAAGGATCGTGAGGTTACTTCCTTGTAATTACAAAGCACCGGATTGCCAATTACCACACTAATGAACGAATTGGATAAACACATCTACCAGGTGTGGAAGCACACATGTGCTAATTTGAAAACGTAGCACTCAGGTGTGCTATAAAAGGCAGCAGGTGAGTTCACCTGTCTTCAACAAAAATGGAAGGAGTTAGAAGAAGAAGAAGAGTGAGAATGAGAGGGGGAGCTCAAAGAGGAGATGAAGGCGGTAGAGGAAGAGGAGAAGGAGGTAGAGGAAGAGGCATAGGTAGAGGAGAAGAAGGTAGAGGAAGAGAAGGAGGTAGAGGAAGACACCTAGGTAGAGGAAGAGGTAGAGAAGGACTTGAAGAGTTGATAGAACCTGAACAAAGAAGACGAGGACCAAATTTGACTCGAGAAATCCGTGCAACACTTATTGACCATGTTATCAACCATGGACTGACACTGATGGAAGCTGGACAAAGAGTTCAACCAAATCTCAGCAGAAATACTGTTGCGTCAGTAATTCGGACATTTCATCGAGAAAACAGGTAAGCTAACCACACAGTATACATTGAAACTGAAGCTTGTATAATCAATATTGTTTACTGTGACATTTGACAGTAGGCTGCATATATATATATATATATATATATATATATATATATATATATATATATATATATATATATATATATATTTTATCTTATTTTGTTTTTACATAGGATTGAGGGTCGAGGACACCAAGGTGGAAGGGGCCCTATGTTTAGTCGTGCACAAGAGGCCGCCATTGTGAACATGGTTTTGGCCAATAATTGTATCAGGCTACGAGAAATCCAAGCCAATATCATCAATGATGACAATATTTTCAATAACATCCAACGAGTCTCTCTGTCAACATTAGGTCGAATCCTAAAGAAAAATAAAATATACATGAAGCAACTGTATCGGGTACCATTTGACAGAAATTCAGAGAGAGTGAAACATCTGCGCAATGAGTATGTGGAGGTATGCATTGTTCATCTGACTATGGTGTGGTATCATGCACTGCTCATAATGTTCTGTCACAAAAAAAATACTGTGCTATAGATATTGAATAGCATCCTATTTTCTTTAATGTGGTTCAGAGAGTCTTGCAAATGGATGCTGCTGAAATTCAACATGAATTTATATATGTGGATGAGGCTGGATTTAACCTTGCAAAAACAAGAAGAAGAGGGAGAAATGTAATTGGGCACAGGGCAATCACCAATGTGCCAGGGCAGCGAGGGGGTAACATCACCCTTTGCGCTGCTATCACACAAAATGGGGTCCTCCACCACCATGCAAAACTGGGACCCTATAATGCAAATCTGATACTTGCATTTCTTGACCGATTGCATGAGATTGTCACAGCATTACACCAAGTGGACCAGATGCGGTACATTGTCGTTTGGGACAATGTCTCATTTCATCGGGCTGCTCTAGTCCAGAACTGGTTCCATGATCACCCTGATTTTGAAGTTTTATACCTTCCCCCATACTCCCCCTTCCTGAATCCTATAGAATAATTTTTTTCAGCGTGGCGGTGGAAGGTATATGACCTGCGGCCTTATGAACGTTTGCCCCTCATTCAGGCCATGGAACAGGCATGTGATCTTATTGAAGCAGCTTCAGTGCAGGGGTGGATTCGTCACACAAGGCGATTCTTCCAACGGTGCCTTGCCAATGAAGACATAGCCTGTGATGTGGATGAAATGTTATGGCCTGATCCAGCCAGACGGAGAGACGGATAGTTACAGTATTCTTGTTGCTTTTACAGTAGTTTTCTTTCATTTCTGTTTACTTTTACTTTACTTTTCTTCAGAGTCAAAGTGTATGTACTGTAATTCATGCAGTAATTTTTATTTGTCTACGGATTTTATTTGTTTACAGTAATTTATATCATTGTTGGTTGATTACTGTAACTGATTATGGTAAGAAATACTGTAAGTATTGAAATAAATACTTGAAATATTCAGTCTGCAGCATCAAGTGTTGTGCAGTGCTTGGTAAGGTTATAGTAGGCCTACAGTATTTGTCTACATTCTCTTTATATCTCAAAACAAATCATGAATAATGTTGTGAGTTTCTCACTATTTTTTGTCACCTAAATTATCTCTCACATACAGTAAGAATGTCTGGCCAAAAATCTTTTTTTTTTTTTTTTTTACAAATGTGTTTTTTATTTATCACAGCAGTGTGAAACTGGCTGCAATAGTGTATGATCATTGATGACTGTGTTGGTTAAATGAAAACAAATAGCATTTTCACAAATATGTGTATATGTTTTGACTGAAGTGTGTATGTTTTGACTGAAGTGTGTCATTTTGCAAACAATCTAGGAATTTTGCTAATTGATTGTGGTGTTTGGATAATTGTGATTATATTTTGACAAAAATAACTCTGTTTTCAAAATCGCGTGTAAACAATTGAAAAAAACTGTATCAAAGGAGACATGCTCACTAACAGGGATGTAAACCAAATTTGAGAGACATTTTCTGGGATATTTTATTTCAGCTCATGAAACATGGGACCAACACTTTACATGTTGTGTTTATATTTTTTTCAGTGTAGTTTTGTGACTACCCAAAAAAGGGGTTAAATATGTGTCATATATATATGTATATGTATTTCCTGAGCAGTCTTATATATTCTAGATGTAGAACAAACACTTCAAAACCTTGTTTCTTATTATTTATTTTTGGACTATCTTTTTTTTGCCATTTATGAATGTGTTATTCAATGCATTTCTTTGGGCTATAGTAGTAAAGGCCAAATTCCATATTATATCAAATCATTTTTTATATATTTTGTATACCTAAAGGGGTTATAAAATTCCAAATCAAATAGCTAAATGATCCATAGTATGACCATCTTAAAACAATTCCATATGTCAGCTTAGAATCCCCCCTCACCACACATTACATTACATTTTAGTCATTTAGCAGACACTTATCCAAAGCGACTTACATGAGCAATTAGGGTTAAGTGCCTTGCTTAAAGGCACAGACAGATTTTTCACATAGTCGGCTCGGGGATTAGAACCAGCGACCTTTCGGTTACTGGCAAAACGGTCTTACCCACTAAGCTACCTGCCGCGCGCGCACACACACACACACACTTTCTCTGAATAAGGTTGGGAAGTTTACAGGACAAAGTAGCAGTTTGTGGCCAAATGTTTCATTTCAACACAACCTCAAACTACACAGATGAAAGATACCAAGTCGTAGAAACATAAATCAGCTCTCATTAAATGGATTGATGTTCTCACTCTAGTCCATTTTTTCCCCTAGGATTTTTTTCAGCAGCACTGGTAAAGGTAGCGGGAGGAAGGGGGAAGGTCCGATTTATTTTGTTGAACGACAGTGAATGGAAATGTAATTATGTAGACACCATCTGAAATAAAATGTTCCCTTTAAAACAGTGGTATTCAAACTTTTCCAGCAGGGACACCATGTTTTTCGCCAGAATTTCTCTACCCTTTCATTCAAGTGTGCAGGCACCTAGCACTATTGTTTGATTAGCGGTGTTACTGTAGCACATGAGATGGAGTTTGCAAAATAAATGGCCACTGGATTGATGCAAATAATCATAATATCATTCTGACAGGTAGGCATAGGCTACTTTGTAGCTAGTTAACATTTAATAGAGAAGGTTTTTGAGAAAACCTTTCCATCTACCAGAAGACGGTTAGGTCTATCATTAGCATCGCTATATTTTTATTGTTTCTTAATTGTTTGAAACCTGGACGCATGTCTTACCTTGCTTCAAAGTAGCCTATAGCCAAAATCCAACCATAAAAAAATTTGTAGACAATTATTTTTATAAAGACTTACTCATTATGTGTTCTCCTGTTCTATTGGTTTTCTTTCAACTTTATTTCATTGTCTAGCAGCCAAAGGCATTATCCTAATCATATTAGCAACCCATGATGGTTGTTGCATCTTTAGATCTCCCCTCTTTCTAACTGATATTTCCATCTCTGTCCATGAAACCATTTGCATGTGTGGATCACATTTTAGAACAGTGTTTTCCCGCAAATTGCATTTTGGAACATTCACGCATAGGCGTACTGCCGTGTGTACATTCCTGTACGTCGTCTGGGTTTGGCCGTTGTAGGCCGTCATTGTAAATAAGAATTTGTTCTTAACTGACTTGCCTAGTTAAATAAAGGTAAAATAAAAAATTATCTATCAAACAATCAATGTATTTGTAAAGCCATGTTACAGTTGTCACAAAGCTTACAGAAACCTAACAATATAGATATAGTACAAGCCAAGGAGGAGGACAGAGGAGCTCTTTTCCATTGAGGTCTATGGCAGCAAGCCCTGTCCCCTTGAGTGTTGACTGAGGACTGTGTGGCAGTGTGTGCAGAGTGAAGGAGTCTTGTTAAATACTGACTGCCACTCTGACTGAATCCATCTGGACAGAGAGAACCAGCAGCAGCCCAACTTTCAGTCTAGGCTAGCCCAGCTCTGGCTCAGCCCCAGCCCCAGTTAAACAATGTGAGGACATGGTCTGTCCCTCTGGCGTGGACACAGAGCCCCAGTAGCAGTAACGGCAGCCTCAGCCCAGCTGTGCAGTCTTCTATTAACTTCTAACAGACACCCAGTTGTGTCGACGGACATGGGCTGACTCTCTCTGGCTGTAGAGGGATAGAGGGAACTTAGCAAATGAAACACTTAACAAAAGATTAAAAAGAGAGAGAGGAGACAGAGAGAGAGAGGGAGGTGTTTATTTCGCCAGAAGGCAGGAATCGTGGTCACAGGCAGGCAATGGTCATACACAGGTAGGCAAACTGGTAGGAGAACTGCTTTGGCAATGTTAACATACGTGTCCCATGCCAATAAAGCCCTTAAATTGAAATTGAAATTGAATTGAGAGAGAGAGAGAGAGGGCGATAGAGTGAGAGAAAGAAAGAGAGAGAGCGAAAGTGAGGGAGAAAGAGAGACAGGCTTCCTCTTTCCTTCCTCTCTTTATTTGTCTTTTTGGTCAGAGACTGTGCCTGCAGTTCACACATCAGACCAACACATGTTAAACCGACCCCTCGCCCTTCCAGTGAGAAAAAAAAGTATGGAAGATCAAAACAAAGTCTTGTGACAAAGTCTGAAGATATTCTTCTGACTGACCATGACTTCCTGATTATGAGTCACAATATAAACACACCAGATCAGGGGATTTTAGAGCCCTGACTCATTCTCTCTGTCCCAAATGGCACCTTATTCCCTCTTTAGTGCATTTCTTTTGACCAGGGCCCATAGTTTTCTCAGTACCTTAAGGGTGAGGGAAGGGGGGGAATGGTTCAAAGGGGGAGGTTTCTGAGTGGGGAATGACCAATGGGTGGGTTTCCCTGTGGCTCCTTCTTTTTGTTTCACAACCATGGGCTTATTAACACTAAAGATATGTCATGTTCGTTATATAAAGGATCGGACCAAGGTGCAGCATGGTATGCATACATAGTCGTTTATTTTAATAAACACCGACAAAATAACAAAATCCAACAGAACGTGAAGTTCAAGAGGCTAAACATCAAACAAGCCAAACAGAAACAAGATCCCACAACTAAGGTAGGCAACATGGCTGCCTAAGTATGATCCCCAATCAGAGACAACGACCGACAGCTGCCTCTGATTGGGAACCACACCCGGCCAACATAGAAATATATAAACTAGATTTCACACCCTGACCAACTCAACTAGAGATCTCAATGTCAGGGCGTGACAAGATAACAATGATGTTATTAATAATACATTCTTTTTTGTTTTACAATGGCAACACTAGCTATTCTCTCTTGGAATTTGAAAGGTTTAAACTGTCCTATTAAATGTTCCAGCTGTCTTGATATCCTAGCAAGAAACCATGTTGATATAGCAATGCTCCAAAAGGACTCACATATAATAAAGAACCATTTGTACAAACTGGCTGCTTTTTCTTTAGCCCCAAACAAAACTTAAGGTATAATCATAATGATACATAAGAAACTCAAAATTACCATTTTGGGGTAAAGGTGAAGACCAAGAAGGCAGAATCACTTTCCTTAAATGTATCCATAATGGAAAGAAAATTGCCTTTATTAATGTATACGCTCCAAATTCATGTAATCCTAAAATAAAATATTATCTGAACAGCATATTGTTAGAATTAATTATATAATATAAGTGAATTCCATCTGTTTATTGGGACAGACATGAATGCCATTTTGGACATGCGTGTCCAACTACAATCCCCATGTAACCAAGGCTCTCCAGCATATACTTTCTGATTGCAACCTCATTGATGCCTGGTGAGCACATAATCCTAAAGTAAAAGAGTACACTTTCTACTCAAACAGGCATACATTATTCTCACGAATCGATTTCATACTATTCTCTACACCTCTACACCTCTGAGAAAATAGAAATTCGACACGAGCTTGTCTGACCACCACACTGTAATGAATACTCAGGGAGAAAAAGGTGTAGATTCACATGCAGGTGTTTAATTCGCCTTCGCAGAAGGCAGGAATCGTGGTCACGGGCAGGCAATGGTCATACACAGGTGGGAAAACAGGCAGGAGAATCAAAAACTAGGACTGAAGGCTATAACTGGTTCTCACAAATGAGCTAGGAAAAGGTTAGTAGAGTCAAAACGAACAATACCTCACAAGGCACAAACAGAATGAACTGAACTAAATAAGGTGCTGATAAGACCAGGTGAGTAACTAACACAGGTGAAATCAATGAACAAAAATGAAAGACAGGGCTACGTTCAAGAACACAAAGAAACAGGGCTACGTTCAAGAACACAAGGATGACTAAGAACCTTACACACACTTAATACTGCCAACTTCAAATTTCAGAATGTCCCCCCAATTATTGTTTTTTATAATGCAACTGCATTTGCATCTGGGTTGTATAAATCACAATTAAAGAAGATATCAGATCTGGAAATGTTGTTAACTGTGTCAGAGTGTTCTCAACAAACACTCTTCAGACCAGGTAGCTATTACTCTTTCCAAAGTCAAGACATAACTTAATTTATTGATAGGACAGAGAGCAGAATTTGCCATCCATCAAGTAAGACTCAACCATTACATTTTAGTCATTTAGCAGATGCTCTTATCCAGAGCAACTTACAGTTAGTGCATAATTATAATTTTTTTCATACTGGCCCCCCGTGGGAATCAAACCCACAACCCTGGCGTTGCAAGCGCCATGCTCTACCAACTGAGCTACACGGGGCAGACTACTTCCATGACTCAACGACTACTTCCATTGTAATCGTCCCAGTCATTTACTGGACAACAAGCTATGCAGTAATGATCAATTAGCTGATAGCAACTACTGAATCTGAAACAGGGGAATTGCTATCAGAACCCTAATTAATTAATCAAATATTATTCCGCTTCTAAAAAGAACTGTACACCTCTGATTGTAAATACACACCAAGCAAGACTAAGTCCTTTCTAAAAAAGTTAAGAACTCTTCTCTCAACAGAGGAAGACACCTCGCTGGGAGCCCAAATCTCTCTCAACGAACTCAAAAGGGCACTGGATTGCATGAATAAAGGCAAATCACCTGGACGGGATGATATTCCTCCTGAGGTCTATTTAAACATTTTGAATCAATTAGGTCCACTATTGCTCGAAATGATTAATACAGCCGTACACAAAGGTTCATTTGGGAGAGATGTGAATACAGTACTAATTTCGCTTTTATTTAAAAAAAGGTAATGATGCCACCCAGTGTTCTCCCTATGGCCCCTATCTTTGATAAACACAGATATTAAACTGTTTTCTAAAATGTTGTCATCCCGTCTTGAGACTTACTTACCCAAAGTGGATTTGATAAAAAGCGTTTATCCTCAGATAACCTCAGTCGACTATTACATATCTTAGATGCTTCATCAGAAACAACAGCTCCTTGGGGCTGTATTATCCTTCGAAGCAGCAAAAGCTTTTGATATACTAGAATGGTCATATCTCTGGTCTGAACATATGGGAATTGGCTCCACTTTCATTAATAGGATTAAAATACTATATGCCAATCCCTCAGCCATAGTTATAACAGGCAATATCTGCTCCGTTCAGAATCACTAGAGGCAGCAGACAAGGCGATCCAATTTTGCCTTTGCTATTCTTATTATCCATGGAACCCCTGGCCCAGGCATTTCGTCGATCGAAAGAAATAACACCAATTTCCCTCAAATCTACTGATCACTTCATCTCATTATACACAAACGATATTTTACTATATCTAGACAATGTATTTAAATTGCTCCAAAACGCATTGAAGATCATAGATAAATTCAGCTTCATCTCAAGCTATAAAACGTATCTAACCAAATAAACCCTACTGCCTCTCAAGACCCCGATGGAGGACTCCAGCTCTACTTAGGAATCCCAATCATTTCCCATTTTAAATATTTGGGAGTAGATATATTTCCTTCCTTAGATAAAACCATTGCCAGAAACATTAGCAGAACGCTCAAATCAGGCCTCCTGAGTGGCACAGTGGTCTAAGGCACTGCATCGCAGTGTTGCGGCGTCACTACAGCCTAGGGTGCGTGACATGGAATCCCATGCGGCAGTGCACAATTGGCCCAGCGTTGTCCGGGTTAGAGGAGGGTTTGGCCGCTCTGGCAACTCCTTGTGGCTGTTCGGGCGCCTGCAGGCTGACTTCGGTCGTCAGTTGAACGGTGTTTCCTCCGACACATTGGTGCGGGCGGGTGTTAAGAAGCGCGGTTCGGTGGGTCATGTTTCGGAAGATGCATGACTCGATCTTCGCCTCTCCTGAGCCCGTTGGGGAATTGCAGCAATGAGACAAGATCGTAATCACGAAATTGGGGAGAAAAAGGGGGGTAAAAATTACAAAAAATTTACGCTCAAATCAATTCAATCTAACCTCAGTAGATGGAAAAGTATCCCAGTTGCTTTAACATGCAGCATATCTATTGTCAAAATGTATATATTGCCACGGCTGAATTTCTTTAGGTTAATGGATCCCATGACTCCCCCTTCTGGCTATTAGGATAAAATTCATAGTGTGGTTTCAACATTTATATGGCAAGGTAAACGATCCCAGATAAAATTAACAAATTTACAAAGAGGGAAAAACGTAGCAGGACTATCCATACCAAACTGTAAATATATTTCAAGGCACTAGCATTTCGCCCCATCCAAAGTTGGTTTAGACATGATTCTTCTGCCCCCTGGCTGACTATAAAGAGAACTATATAAAGGTAAATACGGTGTCTCCTATTGCCCTGGAAGAGGTGGACCTTCACTAATATATCTCTTAAACAATGTAAATTACGCCTTGGTCCTATTATTGCACACAGAATTTATATTTGGCGCAAAATTGTGATCGGGAAGGAGGTCTTTTACATCCCCCCAATGGTCCAAATGTGGAATCCGTACCCTTACCGATATCATGGACAGTAATGGTTTGAGAACATTTAAAGATTTGAAAGATACATACACATTACAAGGCAACTGCTTTTTTTTCTATATTTACAATTTATGTCAGCTATGCTGGCCTATGGAGTCCCTTTGGAAATCCAACTACCGAACCATCCAATTATGGGATTTATAAATAAATGATCTGGGCTCCCAAAAAGACTGATCTTTATAATATATAAACTACTTTTGGAAAGCTCATATTCTGAGCTAGCCATTACAAAACTATGGTCCACAGATCTATTTGAATCTGAACAACCCTTTAACTGGAACAGAATATGGAAAATTATGACCTTGGCAACCCATAATCTGTTAACTGTGTCCCCTAAATCAGTTAGGCACATTATTTCATATGATGTGGAAGTGCCCTGCAGTGAAATGCTTCTGGGGCAAAGTTACAAAATTAATTTAGAAGTGAATGAATTTAAATATTTGCATCTATAGTGTTACTTAATGAGGGTAGTGCCTTGAATCTCTCAATCGATCAGAGAAGATTACTGCTGGCAGGCTGCACTGCTGTGAATAGTTTTTTGGCTCAGGAGATGGGTGGGTGGGAGGGGGACTGATGGGCAACCTTGGTTGCTGGGTGGGATGGGAAAGGGTAAGAGGCATGCTTTCTTCAGGTCGGGGGGGAGAATAAGTTGATTATAGGGACAGTATGTTTTCACACAGCCATCCAAGAGATAAAGCAAACTGAAGTCGACCACTGAATCACTCTTCCGTACTGAATTCCATTCTTCGGTTCTATGTAGCTACATTAGAAGCCCTGCAGACAGAGCCAGAGCCATTCCTCTGTCTGTGTAGTGCTCTGCTCTGCTCTGCTTTTTTACACTCTGTTCTTCCATAGCAATGACTCATTCCTTCCATAGCTGGGCAAGACCCAGGCTACGATTAAAACATGAAGCACTTCATTACTCCACACCGTATCCCACCACACTACACATCGTTCAGCAGCACCACGATGTACTACCACATACTGACCTATGGGGGCGCTGTCCCATACTGAATCACATTCAATGTGAGCTCTTCAGACCCAAGGAGGCAAGCAGGATTCAGGTTTCTCCTCTGGCTCTTGGTAAATATCAAGAGTAATGCATTAGGGCATTTAACTCCAAGATAGCTGAAACTAAGTGGGGCCAAAACATTGCCACAGTACAAAATATACTGCTTGTTTGAGTGAAATCTTTCATAGCCAAGAGATGTTTCCAAACCAGACATTGTCAGCTATGACATTGCTATGCTGTACTGTAGCTCATGTATGCGTTTTGGGGACAGCACAGCAGTGGTATCCTGCATGGCGTTCCCTGGATCCCTGGTGCTACATTGTGGCTCTGTGCTCAGCTGGCTAGCCAGTCCTCCACCAGCCCTCTCTTTTCCTCCGCTCTGCTGCGCTCCGAGTCCACACACAAAGTGGCTCCAGTGGAATGTGATGACCATGTGCTGGACAAAGCCCTGCATTCATGTCCTCGCGTCCCACGTCACTTTGGGAGCCTGGTCACTGCCGGGCAGACAGCTAGGCTAGAGGGACACAGTCACAGTCCACCATGAGCCTGATCCTTGACTACATATGTCCTACACACCCCTGCACCAGGTCCAGGCACTCTGCCTCCCTACCTCCCCTCTCATAGAGCCCCACAGTGGAGGTGTCATAATACCCATAAAAACTAGCGTTCAAACAGGGAAATGGTTCCAATTGTTTTTTCACCATTAATTTTTACATAGGGGATTTTAGAAACATTTAAAATAAGAGCCGTGTTTTGTGTAGGCTTACCCTGGCGTGATGTTTTGATAAGCATGTAGTCCCCTGTAGCTCAATTGGTAGAGCATAGCGCTTGCAACGCCAGGGTTGTGGGTTCTTTTCCCATGGGGGGCCAGTATGAAAATGTATGAACTCACTAACTGTAAGTCACTCTGGATAAGAGCGTCTGCTAAATGACAAAAGAAAAAAAAAATGTAAATATCTCTCGAACAAGGTGACTTTTATCAATATATTTGTCTCTATTTACTCTCAAATTCGAAAATGCAAATTAGCATTAAAGTAGACATCATGCAATCACCCTGCATGCTCCTGCACGTCATCTCTGGCTGACACCTTTGCTAACAGGTATTGGGTCAATTTAAAACTTGCACAAGACGGCAATATTACTTTTTGTCCCTATTAGAGATGCCGTTGCAACACCATAGACAGTATGAACTTCCTCAAAATAGTCTAAGTTAATCTAAGATAAATCAAGAAATCTGTAATTAATTTTGACGGTTTTGCAGAGAAGGTCTTACATCTAACTAAGATGTTTGGTGCAGTGTTTCTCAAGTGAAAATGTTGTCATGAAAACTAGTCGCCTCTCATTGAATGACAACAAACACTTCATTGAAGAATCCCGTCCAAAGTTCCCACTCCTTCTAGGGGTAGTACTGTTGACAAATAACTGACAATGGCCAGAGTTTACCCATGATGTTGCACAACAATTTAAGTCAATAAGTCATCGTTTAAGTCAAAGTATGATATATTTGGGCTTGAAGTGACAAATCCGAACTGCCACTTCGTGCAAATCTGTGTGAATGTGGTGTCTTTTCCTATGATATGACATACAAACTATTTTCAGCCTACGTTTCATGAGCCAAACAGCTTTGTGTCCATTTGGCTGCCTGAGCCATGGAGCATATTAAAATAGGGGGTGCAAAGTTATATTTTTGCACCTACCCTTTGTTTAACAGAAAATTATCATAAACATCACTTATTTTTTAGCTAGTCTGTATAAAAAAATATCTGACCATTTTATAAATTGTGTGATATGTTAGCATTTTGCAAACCCGCTCCCCCCGTCGCCCCAAGATGAATGGTTTTGATCACAAAAGTTTTACTTCACTACACGCTCCACTGCTTTGATTGGTGTAAATGTTAGCTAGAAACTACAAAATAATGAAAATTCAAGGAACTTATAGATAAATGTAATTCAGGGCCATAACTCAGGTTTGAGTTTTAGTGAGAGTATTTGATTATCTTTATTGTGTACAAAAAGTTTTTTTCATATTAGAAAACATTTACGAGGTCCGGACCTCAGTGTCCTCATACGTAGTTACGGCCCTGATGTCATTTGCGCCGTGCATGATCATGAGCAAAGTAATTGTAGCCTATCATTTCACTTCCACTGTGAAAATCATGAGCAGGGCTGACATGACTTTGCTCTCCTGCAGCTGAAGCCTGCCGGCAGCCTACCTACCAAAGGTTGCACCATGTCCATTGCAATGTAGAACAACTCATATGTGACTTGTTTCAGGAAACTAGGCGTATGTCGCACTTCACAGGAGCGGCATTTAAACGTAAACATTAATTTTTTATTTTGGCCAGAAATGCCTTCGGAACATGTGAACTTTCATGTGCCTTAATAACAAACTTGTATTCCATCCATAAATACGAATACAATTGTTAAATTACGAGCCTAGTTGGTTTAGCCACGGAAAAAGACAGGAACCTTCCCGCTATCTGTGATTGGCTGAGATAATGGATGGGCTGGACATGCCGGGAGATGAGTTTGGATTGGTCTGCAATGTAGCATGCTTCTGTCTCTAACGTGAGACCTGAAATTATCAGTTATCTTTCAATAGTTATCCATATTACCGGAGCTTTATCTTATTCTTTGTAACTGTTTTTATTGCGGATTCCCGGCTGCAATTTACAAAAGATGCCCAAACTTTTGAGATAACAATAGATGGCGAAGTCAAAGATAGGCCAGTGGTTTCCATCTGTGTCAAAGTTTTCCCTAAATGGATGCTTATGACAAATCCAGCTCCATAACCAGCCATAGAGCCATCTGGCTAATCTTTTGAATATGGTGTAGTTAAAAAATACTGCTTCAACAGATAACTTTAGCTAACTAGATAAGGTTAGCAAGATAGCTAGTGAGACAGATAAGGTTAGCATGCTAGCTACCTACATTGATAGCTGTCAGTGCCCTATTTGTTGATATTTATCAACTCCACGTGGAAATTCCCACACCCAATTCATGAATATGTATAAGTAGCCTTCGTCATTCTTCACCAGATCTCAATCCAATTGAACATTTATGGGATATTCTGGAGACAGCGTTTTCTACCACCATCAACAAAAGACCAAATGATGGAATTTCTCATGGAAGAATGGTGTCGCATCCCTCCAATAGAGTTCCAGACACTTTTAGAATCTATGCCAAGGCGCATTGAAGCTGTTCTGGCAGATCATGGTGGACCACCACCCTTAAGACACTTTATGTTGGTGCATCCTTTATTTTGGCAGTTACCTGTATCTCAGCGTCTGGTTGTCTGACTCCAGGGATGGATGGGGGAAAGTTAGGGTGTGACTGATGTCATCTTCCTGAGCAGGAAGGAAGTAGGAGGATAATGATTTGCACACCCTAGAGACCAGGAAGGTGCCAAGACCTGGAGTTGATAACATCTCAAGTCATAATACTATTAATCTCTCTGGTAAGATGTGAACAATAGTGTGACTGATATGAAGCTGACTCATTTACATTACATTTACATTTACGTCATTTAGCAGACGCTCTTATCCAGAGCGACTTACAAACTCGGGACCTTACAGTATAAACAAAGCACTGGAGAACGTTTGCTGTCTTTCTGCTCTGCTCTGTACTTCCTCTGATCTGATGTAGAACTGAGCGCCCATTTGGTTCCGCTGTGTAATATCATAGAACCACATACTTTGAGACATCAACCTCACAGGGAGACAGACACACTAACATAACATGCAACCACACATTAACCGCCATAAATTCACGCAGACACACGCCTACCATAGTGTCTCACACAACACTCATGTCTCTATTTTGTGTTAAAAAATTAAATTATATCAAAGTGTATTGGTCTAGTACACAGATTTGCAGATGATAGCTAGATACACACATATATATACAGTGGGGAAAAAAAGTATTTACTCAGCCACCAATTGTGCAAGTTGTCCCACTTAAAAAGATGAGAGAGGCCTGTAATTTTCATCATAGGTACACGTCAACTATGACAGACAAATTGAGAAAAAAATTTGTATGAATTTATTTGCAAATTATGGTGGAAAATAAGTATTTGGTCACCTATAAACAAGCAAGATTTCTGGCTCTCACAGACCTGTAACTTCTTCTTTAAGAGGCTCCTCTGTCCTCCACTCGTTACCTGTATTAATGGCACCTGTTTGAACTTGTTAATAGTATAAAAGACACCTGTCCACAACCTCAAACAGTCACACTCCAAACTCCACTATGGCCAAGAGCAAAGAGCTGTCAAAGGACACCAGAAACAAAATTGTAGACCTGCACCAGGCTGGGAAGACTGAATCTACAATAGGTAAGCAGCTTGGTTTGAAGAAATCAACTGTGGGAGCAATTATTAGGAAATGGAAGACATACAAGACCACTGATAATCTCCCTCGATCTGGGGCTCCACGCAAGATCTCACCCCGTGGGGTCAAAATGATCACAAGAACGGTGAGCAAAAATCCCAGAACCACACGGGGGGGACCTAGTGAATGACCTGCAGAGAGCTGGGACCAAAGTAACAAAGCCTACCATCAGTAACACACTACGCCGCCAGGGACTCAAATCCTGCAGTGCCAGATGTGTCCCCCTGCTTAAGCCAGTACATGTCCAGGCCCGTCTGAAGTTTGCTAGAGTGAATTTGGATGATCCAGAAGAGGATTGGGAGAATGTCATATGGTCAGATGAAACCAAAATAGAACTTTTTGGTAAAAACTCAACTTGTCGTGTTTGGAGGACAAAGAATGCTGAGTTGCATCCAAAGAACACCATACCTACTGTGAAGCATGGGGGTGGAAACATCATGCTTTGGGGCTGTTTTTCTGCAAAGGGACCAGGACGACTGATCCGTGTAAAGGAAAGAATGAATGGGGCCATGTATCTTGAGATTTTGAGTGAAAACCTCCTTCCATCAGCAAGGGCATTGAAGATGAAACGTGGCTGGGTCTTTCAGCATGACAATGATCCCAAACACACCGCCCGGGCAACGAAGGAGTGGCTTCGTAAGAAGCATTTCAAGGTCCTGGAGTGGCCTAGCCAGTCTCCAGATCTCAACCCCATAGAAAATATTTTGAGGGAGTTGAAAGTCCGTTATGCCCAAGGGCAACTTGCTTAAATTCCCCTTTTCCCAGAAACACACAACAAAGTTACCAAACAGAGTAACCAGCAAATGAGTGCGTAAACAAAACACAGGACACCACAGTATCCATACTCACATACGGAAAATAGTCTCTAACAACAAACACAACTGACCGGCTTTTAAACAATGGGATGTGTGATTGAAAAACCAGAAACAGGTGGTGCAATGCAGAGGAATGTCCACTGATTGGTCCACCTCAGCAATCAGCAGACACCCCAACGACCACCAATCAGGAACATACAGGACACCTGTGGTTAGGGCAGAAGGAGAGGAAAAACACAAAAAGACACAGGATACCTGTATCCGTAACACCCAGCGACAGCCCCAAAACATCACTGCTCTAGAGGAGATCTGCATGGAGGAATGGGCCAAAATACCAGCAACAGTGTGTGAAAACCTCGTGAAGACTTACAGAAAACGTTTGACCTGTGTCATTGCCAACAAAGGGTATATAACAAAGTATTGAGAAACTTTTGTTATTGACCAAATACTTATTTTCCACCATAATTTGCAAATAAATTCATTAAAAATCCTACAATGTGATTTTCTGGATTTTTTTCTCATTTTGTCTGTCATAGTTGACGTGTACCTATGATGAAAATTACAGGCCTCTCTCAACTTTTTAAATGGGAGAACTTGCACAATTGGTGGCTGACTAAATACTTTTTTTCCCCACTGTATATATATATATATATATATATATACGGTACCAGTCAAAGTTTGGACACACCTATTCATTCAAGCTATTGTTTTAAGAAGGTCATACCAAGGATCATTTAGCTATTTGATTTTGAATTTTTAGACCCTTGAAGTATTCTCAAAAACTATTTGATGAAACATTTTATTTGGCCTTACTGCTGTTGGCCCTTACAAACGCATTGAATAACAGATTCACTACATGGAACATCAGATAGTCCCCCCAAAACAATTCTAAAGGAAGTTTGTTCTGAAGTGTCTGTCTTATATCTGAAAGATATAAGAAAGATCAAGAAACATTATTATAATTGTACATGTATTTAACACCTTATTTTTTGCACTAAACAGTCTCCATATACAGTGCCTTGCAAAAGTATTCATCCTCCTTGGCGTTTTTCCTATTTTGTTGCATTGCAACCTGTAATTTAAATAGAATTTTATTAGGATTTCATGTAATTGACATACACAAAATAGTCCAAATTGGTCAAAACTTCTAAAAAATAAATAACGAAAAAGTGGTGCGTTTATACGTATTCACCCCCTTTGCTATGAAGCCCCTAAATAAGATCTGGTGCAACTAATTACCTTCAAAAGTCACATAATTAGTTAAATAAAGTCCACCTGTGTGCAATCTAAGTGTCACATGATCTGTCACATGATCTCAGTATATATACACCTGTTCTGAAAGGCCCCAGAGTCTGCAACACCACTAAGCAAGGGGCACCACCAAGCAAGCGGCACCATGAAGACCAAGGAGCTCTCCAAACAGGTCAGGGACAAAGTTGTGGAGAAGTACAGATCAGAGAGCACCATTAAATCCATTATTAAAAAATTTAAAGACAATGGCACCACAACAAACCTGCCAAGAGAGGGCCGCCCACCAAAACTCACGGACCAGGCAAGGAGGGCATTAATCAGAGAGGCAACAAAGAGACCAAAGATAACCCTGAAGGAGCTGCAAAGCTCCACAGTGGAGATTGGAGTATCTGTCCATAGGACCACTTTAAACCGTACACTCCACAGAGCTGGGCTTTTATGGAAGTGGCCAGAAAAAAGCCATTGCTTAAAGAAAAAAATAAGCAAACACGTTTGGTGTTAGCCAAAAGGCATGTGGGAGACTCCCCAAACATATGGAAGAAGGTACTCTGGTCAGATTAGACTAAAATTGAGCTTTTTGGCCATCAAGGAAAACGCTATGTCTGGCGCAAACACAACACCTCTCATGAAGCATGGTGGTGGCAGCATCATGCTGTGTGGATAGTTTTCATCGGCAGGGACTGGGAAACTCGTCAGAATTGAAGGAATGATGGATGGCGCTAAATACAGGGAAATTATTGAGGGAAACCTGTTTCAGTCTTCCAGAGATTTGAGACTAGGACGGAGGTTCACCTTCCAGCAGGACAATGACCCTAAGCATACTGCTAAAGCAACACTTGAATGGTTTAAGGGGAAACATTTAAATGTCTTGGAATGGCCTTGTCAAAGCCCAGACCTCAATCCAATTGAGAATATGTGGTATGACTTAAAGATTGCTGTACACTAGCGGAACACATCCAATTTGAAGGAGCTGGAGCAGTTTTGCCTTGAAGAATGGACAAAAATCCCAGTGGCTAGATGTGCCAAGCTTATAGAGACATACCCCAAGAGACTTGCAGCTGTAATTGCTGCAAAAGGTGGCTCTGCAAAGTATTGACTTTGGGGGGTGAATAGTTATACACACTCAAGTTTTCTGTTTTTTTTGTCTTATTTCTTCTTTGTTTCACAATAAAAAACATTTTGCATCTTCAAAGTGGTAGGCATGTTGTGTAAATGAAATGATACAAACCCCCCAAAAAATCCATTTTAATTCCAGGTTGTAAGGCAACAAAATATGAAAAATGCCAAGGGGGTTGAATACCTTCGCAAGCCACTGTATGTAGTACTGTGTGCCTCCCATAGTCTGTTCTTGACTTGGGGATTGTGAAGAGACCTTTGGTGGCATGTCTTCTGGGGTATGCATGGGTGTCCGAGCTGTGTGCTAGTAGTTTAAACAGACACCTCGGTGCATTCAGCATGTCAACACTTCTTACAAAAACAAGTAGTGATGAAGTCAATCTCTCCTCCACTTTGAGCCATGAGAGATTTACATGAATATTATTAATGTTAGCTCTCCGTGTACATTTAAGGGCCAGCCGTGCTGCCCTGTTCTGAGCCAATTGTAATTTTCCGAGGTCCCTCTTTGTGGCACCTGACCACACAACTGAACAGTAGTCCAGGTGTGACAAAACTAGAGCCTGTAGGACCTGCCTTGTTGATAGTGTTGTTAAAAAGGCAGAGCAGCGCTTTATTTTGGACAGACTTCTACCCATCTTAGCCACTGTTGTATCAACATGTTTTGACCATGGCAGTTTAGAATCCAGGGTTACTCCAAGCAGTTTATTCACTTCAACTTGCTCAATTTCCACACCATTTTGATTTTGTTGAGGTCTAGGGTTTAGTGAATGATTTGTCCCAAATACAATGCTTTTAGTTTTAGAAATATTAAGGACGAACTTATTCCTTGCTACCCATTCTGAAACTAACTGCAGCTCTTTGTTAAGTACTGCAGTGATTTCACTCGCTGTATTAGCTGACGTGTATAGTGTTGAGTTATCCACATACATAGACACACTGGCTTTACTCAAGGCCAGTGGCATGTCATTAGTAAAGATTGATAAAAGTAAGGGGCCTAGACAGCTCCCCTGGGGAATTCCTGATTCTATCTGGATTATGTTGAAGAGGCTTCCATTAAAGAACACCCTCTGTGTTCTGTTAGACAGGTAACTCTTCAGTCACAATATAGCAGGGGGTGTAAAGCCATAACACATACATTTTTCCATCAGCAAACTATGATCGATAATGTCAAAAGCCGCACTGAAGTCTAACAAAACAGCTCCCACAATCGTTTTATCATCAGTAATTTATGTAAGTGCCGTGCAGTTGAATGTCCTTCCCTATAAGCGTGCTGAAAGTCTGTTGTCAATTTGTTTACAGTAAAATAGCATTGTATTTGGTCAAACACAATTTTTTCAAAACGTTTACTAAGGGTTGGTAACAGGCTGATTGGTCGGCTATTTGAGCCAGTAAAGGGGGCTTTACTATTCTTGGGTAGCATAATTACTTTTGCTTCCCTCCAAGCCTGAGGGCACACACTTTGTAGTAGGCTTAGATTGAAGATATGGCAAATAGGAGTGGCAATAATGTCCGCTATTATCCTAGTAATTTTCCATCCAAGTTGTCAGACCCCGGTGAATTGTCATTGTTGATAGACTACAATAATTTTTTCACCTCTTCCACATTTACTTTACAGAATTCAAAATTACAATTATTGTCTTTCAGAATTTGATCAGTTATACTTGGATGTGTAGTGTCAGCATTTGTTGCTGGCATGTCATGCCTAAGTTTGCTAATCTTGCCAATTAAAAATATATATATCAGTGGGTTTTGTGATGAATGAGCCATCTGATTCAATGAATGATGGAGCTGAGTTAGCATTTTTGCCCAAAGTTTCATTTAAGGTACTCCAAAGCTTTTTACTATCATTCTTTATATCATTTATCTTTGTTTCATAGTATAGTTTCTTCTTCTTTTTATTCAGTTTAGTCATATGATTTCTCAATTTGCAGTACGTTTTCCAATCGGTTGTGCAGCCAGACTTATTTGCCATTCCTTTTGCCGCATCCCTCTCAACCATACCATTTTTCAATTCCTCATCAATCCATGGGGATTTAACAGTTTTTACAGTCATTTTCTTAATGGGTGCATGCTTATTAGTAACTGGAATAAGTAATTTCATAAATGTGTCAAGTGCAGCGTCTGGTTGCTCCTCATTACACACCATAGACCAACATATATTATTTACATCAACAACATAGGAATCACTACAATACTTATTGTATGACCTCTTATACACTATATTAGGCCCAGCCTTTGAAACTTCAGTTTTTCTAGATATTTGACTACTATATTGTGATCACTACATCGAATGGATTTGGATACTGCTTTAAAGCAAATTTTTGCAGCATTAGTAAAGATGTGATCAATACATGTTGATGATTTCATTCCTGTGCTGTTTGTAACTACCCTGGTAGGTTGACATTTTGTAATTGTTGGAGTAATGATTACACCCTAGATCAGCTAGATGCAAGCAAGAGTGTGCAAGGTAGTATTGAATGTGTCACTGTCTGTCCATGTGTCACTTTCTGTCACCTCAAATGTTTATCTCGACCTGTATTGTCAACTTTCATTCATAGGCTAGGTTGCAGCAACGTCATGAAGGGAAAACTCATGTATCATGTAGTAGCCTAAACCTATATATGTTACATTGAACTGGGTGAATGGAATATGAATGACAGTCATCCAATATGCTGTAATAGAAATAAGGCCATGCTCATGAAAAAAATAATCTTGTCCTTCCTCAGCTTAAACGGCACCGACCGCCACTGGTTTAGGTTACTGAAAACTTGGTATCGTTTGATTCAG